>NC_135992.1:4721520-4758878 GCF_053455715.1 Rhinoraja longicauda
CTCTCCCCCTCTCTCTCTCCCCCTCTCTCTCTCCCCCTCTCCCTCTCCCCCTCTCTCCCCCCTCTCTCTCTCCCTCTCCCCCTCTCCCCCCCCCCCTCTCTCTCTCTCCCCCGTTACCCCCGCCCCTGTTCCCGCCCGTGTCCCGCGCCGCAGTGTCGCGCTTTGTGAAGTACACGGGCTACGGGAACGCGGCGGGCTGCTGGCGGCCCGGGGGCTGCTGGGCGGCGGACGGGGAGAAGGGGAGTATTCGAAGAAGAGGACACAGACACGGAGGAATATAAAGAGGCGAAGCCCAAGTAAGCAGCCTGCGGGTGTGGGGGTGGGGCCTGTGGGTGGAGCCTGCGGGTGTGGGGGTGGAGCCTGTGGGGGTGGAGCCTGCGGGGGTGGGGGTGGAGCCTGTGGGTGGAGCCTGCGGGGGTGGGGTGAAGCCTGTGGGGGTGGAGCCTGCGGGTGTGGGGGTGGAGCCTGTGGGGGTGGATCCTGTGGGGGTGGGGTCTGCTGGGTGTGGGGTTGGGCCTGCGGGGGTGGGGCCACGGGTGGGGGTGGAGCCTGCAGGCCGCGGGGGTGGGGTCTGCTGGTGTGGGGGTGGGATCTGGGGCCGCAGGTGTGGGGATGAGGTCTGCGGGCCGCGGGTGTGGGGGGGTGGAGCCTGCGGGGGTGGGGGTGGGGCCTGCGGGCCACGGGTGGGGGGTGGAGCCTGCTGGTGTGGGGGTGGGGCCTGCGGGGTGTGGGGGTGGGGCCTGGGGTCTGCTGGTGTGGGGGTGGGGCCTGCGGGCCGTGGGTGTGGGGGTGGAGCTTGCGGGGGTGGGGATGGGGCCTGGGCCGCGGGTGGGGGGGTGGAGCCCGGACCTCGTCAGCTTACTCCACCGCTGCACCACTTTTGTTTTTTTAGTTTAGTGATTTCAGCGCGGAAACCAGGCCCTTCGGCCCACCGAGTCCGCGCTGTCCAGCGATCCCCGCACACTAACACCATCCTACACCCACTGGGGGCAATTTTTACAGTTACATTTACCAAGCCAATTAACCTACAAACCCATCTGAGTTTTGGAGTGTGGGAGGAAACCAAAGTTCTCGGAGAAAACCCACGCAGGTCACGGGGAGAACGTACAAACTCCGTACAGACGGCGCCCGTAGTCAGGATGGAACCTGAATCTCCGGCGCTGCATTCGCTGTAAGGCGGCAACTCTACCACCGCACCATCCGTAAAGTTTAACGGATCATTAAACTCATTCTTAGGGGTGGCACAGCGGTAGAGTCGATACCTCACAGCGCCACAGACCCGGGTTCAATCCCGACTACGGGCGCTGTCTGTACGGGGTTTGTACGTTCTCCCCGTGACCTGGGTGGGTTTTCTCCGGGTGCTCCGGTTTCCTCCCACCCTCCAATGAGATACAGGTTTGTAGGTTAATTGGCTTGGCGTATGTGTAAACTGTCCCCAGTGTGTGGGATAGTGCTAGTGTATCGCTAGTCAGTGTGGATTCGGTGGGCCGATGGGCCTGTTTCCAATCTGTACCTCTAAACTACATGTGCAGGTTTCTAGGTTAATTGGCGTCTGTAAATTGCCCCTCGTGCGTGGGATAGCGTGCAGGGATCGCTGGTCGGCACGGGCTCGGTGGGCCGAAGGGCCTGTTTCTACGCTGTATATCTAAACTAAACTAAACTAAATTAAACGTGAAGGTTTGCGGATTAATTGGCGTCTGTAAATTGCCCCTCGTGCGTGGGATCGCTGGTCGGCACGGGCTCGGTGGGCCGAAGGGCCTGTTTCTACGCTGCATCTCTGAACTGAACTTCTCTCTCCAGCATTAACCCAGTCACAGGCCGCGTGGAAGAGAAGCTTCCGGACCCCATGGAGGGGATGACGGAGGAGCAGAAGGAATACGAAGCCATGAAGCTCATCAGCATGTTCGACAAATTATCCAGGTACTTGCCAGAGGAATGTGCAGGGGATCTAAGATCTCACCCCTCCCTTCTCTCCCTCCGCTCCATTCCATCCTCCACACATCCCTACTCCACCTTCCCTTTCCTGATGTGTAGGAAAGATGCTGGTTTAAATCAAAGATAGACACAAAATGCTGGGGCAACTCAGAGGGTCAGGCAGCATCTCTGGAGAGAAGGAATGGGTGACGTTTCGGGTCGAGACCCTTCTTCAGACTGATGGGTGACAATTCGTCTGAAGAAGGGTCTCGACCCGAAACGTCACCCATTCCTTCTCTCCTGAGATGCTGCCCGACCCGCTGAGTTACTCCAGCATTTTGTGTCTACATTCGATTTAAACCAGCATCTGCAGTTTTTTTCCTGTTGTTAGGTGTGGACAATAGACAATAGGTGCAGGAGGAGGCCATTCGGCCCTTCGAGCCAGCACCGCCATTCAATGTGATCATGGCTGATCATTCTCAATCAGTACCCCGTTCCTGCCTTCTCCCCATACCCCCTGACTCCACTATCCTTAAGAGCTCTATCCAGCTCTCTCTTGAATGCATTCGGAGAATTGGCCTCCACTGCCTTCTGAGGCAGAGAATTCCACAGATTCACAACTCTCTGACTGAAAAAGTTTTTCCTCATCTCCGTTCTAAATGGCCGACCCCTTATTCTTAAACTGTGGCCCCTTTTTCTGGACTCCCCTATCGAGACCCTTCTTCAGACTGAAGATGCCGGAGTAACTCAGCGGGACGGGCAGCATCTCTGGAGAGAAGGAATGGGTGACGTTTCGGGTCGAGACCCTTCAGTCTGAAGAATCTCCCGTTTCCCTCCCCCCTGACTCTCAGTCTGAAGAAGGGTCTCGACCCGAAACGTCACCCATTCCTTCTCTCCAGGGACGCTGCCTGACCCGCTGAGTTGCTCCAGCATTTTGTGTCCATCTCCCTTTCCTGATCCCGCTCCCATTTTCCTGAAGATACACACAAAATGCTGGAGTAACTCAGCGGGTCAGGCAGCGTCCCTGGAGAGAAGGAATGGGTGACGTCTCGGGTCGAGACCCTTCTTCAGTCTGAAGAAGGGTCTCGACCTGAAACGTCACCCATTCCTTCTCTCCCGAGATGCTGCCTGTCCCATTGAGTTACTCCAGCAACTTCAGTTTGAAGAAGGGTCTCGACCCGAAACGTCACCCATTCCTTCTCTCCCGAGATGCTGCCTGACCCGCTGAGTTACTCCAGCATTTTGTGTCTACATTCGATTTAAACCAGCATCTGCAGTTCTTTTCCTGTTGTTAGTTGTTGGCTGGTTGACCCATTTCACTGATTCCTTTCACCCATTCCTGACTCCACGGTCTCATCCTTGACCCCCATCTTCCAAATGTGACTCCCCCCCCCCCATTCCCTTCCCAATTCCCACTCCTCGCTTCCCATTCCCAGAAGCGTCCCAGCTGTGAGGCAGCAACTCTACCGCAGCTCCACCGTGCTGCCCCACTAGTCGTATGTTGTTCCGACACCTTTCACACATTAAGGTCGATCTTTTGTCGAAGCCAATTAACCTACAAAAACCCACGCGCCTTCGGTACGCGTGAGGAAACCGGAGCACCCGGTGGAAAACCCACGCGGGTCTCGGGGAGAACGTACAAACTCTGTACAGGCAGCGCCCGCGCCCGTAGTCAGGGCGGCACGGTGGCGCAGCGGTAGAGTTGCCGCCTTACAGCGAATGCAGCGCCGGAGATCCTGACTACGGGCACCGTCTGTACGGAGTTTGTACGTTCTCCCCGTGACCTGCGTGGGTTTTCTCCGAGATCTTCGGTTTCCTCCCACACTCCAAAGACGTACAGGTTTGTAGGTTAATTGACTGGGTAAATGTAAAAATTGTCCCTCGTGTGTGTAGGATAGTGTTAGTGCGCGGGGATCGCTGGGCGGCGCGGACTCGGTGGGCCGAAGGGCCTGTTTCCGCGCTGTATCTCTAAATCTAGTCGGGATGGGACCCGGGTTTCTGGCGCTGTGAGGCAGCAATTCTACCGCTGTGCCACCGTGCCGCCCTGTCTTGCTGGCTAAGACGGTGTAGGACGTTGGATCAACCAAGATGAAGTTAGATTGTAGGATGGGTTGGAGGGGCCATACGATGTTTAGTTCAGAGATGCAGCGCGGAAACAGGCCCTTCGGCCCACCGAGTCCCTGCCTGCCGGCGATCCCCGCACATTAACACTATCCTACACCCACTAGGGACAATTTTACCATTTTTACACCAAGCCAATTAACCTACAAACCTGCACGTCTTTGGAGTGTGGGAGGAAACCGAAGATCTCGGAGAAAACCCACGCAGGTCACGGGGAGAACGTACAAACTCCGTACAGATGGTGCCCGTAGTGGGGATGGAACCCGGGTCTCTGGCGCTGCAGTCGGGCAGTAGTTCTACCGCTGCGCCACCGCGCCGCCATGCTTTGCTGGATACGGTGATGTGGGAGGATGGATGCGCCACGATGAAGTGGGATTGTGGGATGGGTTGGTGGGGGATGGGGAGGGGGGGCATGTGGTGTTGAATTGTCGCTAACGCCCTTTGGGGTTCCACTTGGGTGACAGGGAACAGATAATCCAGCCGATGGTGGTTGGCTGTGACGGGAAGCTGACGCCCATGGACGAGACTGTGCAGCAAATGGCCGAACAGATGTCGCTGCACTCCGAATCCGACCTCGATCGAAGCAGTGAGGAGGAAATGTAAACACTAGCCGGCGACAGGTATCGGCGGCCTCGGGATAACGGCCCCAGTTAGAGTTCAGGGCCACGTGTTGTCCGAGGAAAATCCCCTGATGGGTAAAAGAATCGGTAAAGAACTGAACACGGCCCATAGCGATCCCCTTTGTTAGGCTGCGTTTTAGACTTTAGAGATACAGCGCGGAAACTGGCCCTTCGGCCCACCGAGTCCGTGCCGACCAGCGATCCCCGCACACACACAATGCTGGAGTTACTCAGCGGGTCAGGCAGCATCTCTGGAGAGAAGGAATGGGTGACGTTTCGGGTCGAGACCCTTCTTCAGACTGATGTTCCAGTCTCCACCTATGTCCTTCCTTTGTCCCGCCCCCCTGACATCAGTCTGAAGAAGGGTCTCGACCCGAAACGTCACCCATGCTTTCTCTCCCGAGATGCTGCCTGACCTGCTGAGTTACTCCAGCGTTTTGTGAATAAATACCTTCGATTTGTACCAGCATCTGCAGTTATCTTCTTATATCACACTTACACCATCCAACACCCACTATGGGGGCAATTTACAATTTCACCGAAGCCGGTTAACCTACAAAACCGCGCGTCTTTGGAGCGTGGGAGGAAACCGGAGCGCCCGGAGAAAACCCACGCAGGTCACGGGGAGAACGTACAAACTCCGGGCAGACGGCGCCCGTAGTCGGGATCAAACGAGAGTCTCTGGTGCTGGAAGGCAGCAAATCTGCTGCCGTCCCGCCCTCTAGAGCACCTTTTGCATCCTTTCTCAGGAAAATCCCTCAGCGCTTTATAGCCGGCGAAGATATTTTTTGAGGTGCAGTCAACATTGTAATGGAGAGGCCCAATTAGAGATGACTTGACCCACGAAACCTTACACAAATTCGCCCATGGTTAGTTAAAGCATCTTTCAAGGCAGCTGTTTTAATAAAATACTTAGTGGCGTTCATTACTCACCTGGTAAGAATAAACTCCACCAGCTTACTGATGGGTAACATTGGGTTGGTTCGATAAGATGGAGGCATGACTTGGTTGGCATGTGATGAGCGTTTGTGGGCACTGGGCCTGTACACCCTGGAGTTTACAAGGATGAGGGGGGACCTCATTGAAACCTAGCGATCAGTGAAAGGCCTGGATAGAGTGGATGTGGAGAGGATGTTTCCACTGGTGGGAGAGTCCAGGACCAGAGGGCACAGCCTCAGGATTAAAGGACTTCCCTTTAGGAAGGAGATGAGGAGAAATTTCTTCAGTCAGACTGTGGTGATTCTGTGGAATTCATCGCCACAGACGGCTGTGGAGGCCAAGTCAGTGGATATATTTAAGGCAGAGATAGATGGGTTCTTATTCACAAAATGCTGGAGTAACTCAGCAGGTCAGGCAGCATCTCGGGAGAGAAGGAATGGGTGACGTTTCGGGACCCGAAACGTCACCCATTCCTTCTCTCCCGAGATGCTGCCTGACCTGCTAAGTTACTCCAGCATTTTGTGAATAAATACCTTCGATTTGTACCTTCATCTGCAGTTATCTTCTCATAGATAGGTTCTTGATTAGTACAGGTGTCAGGGGTTATGGGGAGAAGGCAGGAGAATGGGGTTAGGAGGGAAAGATAGATCAGCCAAGATGGAGTAGACTTGATGAGCCAAATATGACTTATGAACTTGCTCTTATAACTTATGAACTTATTACGACAAGCATCCCTAATGGGGAAAGTAATGGCGATCTGCCTTCTCATATCGTTAAGGCCCTTCAGTGGTGAAGGTGGAAGATGCTCCCATATTTGAAGGCATGGCTCAAACACGATCACAAGAACCAGAGGGCACAAGTTTAAGGTGAAGGGGGGAAAGATTTAATGGGAACCGGAGGTGTAACTTTTTTACACAAAGGGTGGTGGGTGTGTGGAAAGAGGAGGCAGTTGGGGCAGGTACTGTGGTAACGTTTAAGAAATATTTGGACAGGTGCATGGATAGGACAGGTCTGGAGGGATATGGGCCAAACGCAGGCGGGTGGGACTAGTGTAGATGGAGCATGTCGGTCAATAGACAATAGATAATAGACAATAGGTGCAGGAGGAGGCCATTCGGCCCTTCGAGCCAGCACCGCCATTCTATGTGATCATGGCTGATCATTCTCAATCAGTACCCCATTCCTGCCTTCTCCCCATACCCCCTGACTCCGCTATCCTTAAGAGCTCTATCTAGCTCTCTCTTGAATGCATTCAGAGAATTGGCCTCCACTGCCTTCTGAGGTAGAGAATTCCACAGATTTACAACTGTCTGACTGAAAAAGTTTTTCCTCATCTCAGTTCTAAATGGCCTACTCCTTATTCTTAAACTGTGGCCCCTGGTTCTGGACTCCCCCAACATTGGGAACATGTTTCCTGCCTCTAATGTGTCCAACCCCTTAATAATCTTATACGTTTCGATAAGATCTCCTCTCATCCTTCTCATCGGCAAGTTGGGCCGAAGGGCCTGTTTCCACGTTTTATGACTATGAGAGAATTATAGCAAGTGCGTGCAGAGTGATTGGGTTTGGGTTGGCAAAGATAATGGATGTTTCTAATGTACTGAGTAATCTGCTTATGCACTGTTTAGATTTTTTAGGTTTCGATTTAGAGATACAGCGCGGAAACAGGCCCTTCGGCCCACCGGGTCCGCGCCGCCCAGCGATCCCCGCACACTAACACTATCCTACACCCACTAGGGGCAATTTTTACATTTGCCCAGCCAATTAACCGACATACCTGCACGTCTTTGGAGTGCGGGAGGAAACCGAAGATCTCGCAGGTCACGGGGAGAACGTACAAACTCCGTACAGACGGCGCTCGTAGTCGGGATCGAACCCGAGTCTCCGGCGCTGCATTCGCTGTAAGGCGGCAACTCTACAGCTGTGCCACCGTGACCGCCTCAGGTTTGTTCTCAGGGACAAAACCCTTGCATGACCCCTGGACTGCCCATGTAGGGAACATGGTGGCTAATCTACACACAGCAAGGACAGACACAAAGTGCTGGAGTAACTCAGGGGGTCAGGCAGCATCTCAGGAGAACGTGGATAGTTGACGTTTCGGGTCGGGTCCCTTCTTCTGAACCACTTTCCCCATCCCTCCCCCCTTTTAAGTTTTTCAGACTTTAGAGAGACAGCACGGAAACAGGCCCTTCGGCCCACCGAGTCCGTGCCGACCACTGATCGCTCATCCTGCGCTCCGGGGACCACTTACTGAAGCTGATTAAACCTCAGACCCGCACGTCTTTGAAGCGTGGGAGGAAACCGGAGCGCCCGGAGAAAACCCACGCAGGTCACGGGGAGAAGGTCGAGACAGCACCCGTGGTCAGGAACTCTGGCGTTGCCGCCCTTTTGTGGACTCCCGCGACACTCTGTTTGCAAGACCGCTACCCACGAGGTGGTAAGATGCCTCAGTTGGCTGAGATAGTGTCACATCCCACCCGTGCCAAGCTGTGCCAGGATGCCCTTGCTGTCCGCTCCCATCCAGCAACGCCCAGGAGGTTGGCTCTCAGTCCCGCGATCGCACTTTGACACAAGGACGAGGGGCGTCAGGCGCGGTGGCGCAGCGGCGGAGTCGCTGCCTCACAGCGTCAGAGACCCGCCCGCGTTCGACCCCGACTACGGGTGCTGTCTGCACGTTCTCCCCGTGACCTGCGTGGGTTTTCCCCGGGCGCTCCGGTTTCCTCCCACGCTCCAAAGACGTGCAGTTTGTTAGGTTAATTGGCTTCGGTAAAAATTGAAAATTGCCCCTCCTGTGTGGCACAGCGCAGCGCTAGTGTATGAGGATCGCTGGCTGGCACGGACTCGGTGGGCTGAAGGGCCTGTCTCTGTGCTGAATATACTAAACTAAGCTAGACTAGCTTCATGACCGGCGGGCTAAGCTAGGATAGGACTGCCAACAGCAATTGGGCCAATTGATCAACAAGACTTAAGAATGCAACGATGACCACATTATTGTCTTTTGAACATACACCGTAGATATACTGCCCATCCTGTAGATTTGCCCGTTAAGTTTGGTCAAATGTATTGACTTTGTTACGGTGAAAACTAATAAACAGTTGAACTTTGCAAATGTATTCGTGTTCAGTTTTCACACACTCAGTTCTAACCAGATCTGTCAATAGACAATAGACAATAGGTGCAGGAGGAGGCCATTTGGCCCTTCGAACCAGCACCGCCATTCAATGTGATCATGGCTGATCATTCTCAATCAGTACCCCGTTCCTGCCTTCTCCCCATACCCCCTGACTCCGCTATCCTTAAGAGCTCTATCCAGCTCTCTCTTGAATGCATTCAGAGAATTGGCCTCCACTGTCTTCTGAGGCAGAGAATTCCACAGATTCACAACTCTCTGACTGAAAAAGTTTTTCCTCATCTCAGTTCTAAATGGCCTACCCCTTATTCTTAAACTGTGGCCCCTTGTTCTGGACTCCCCCAACATTGGGAACATGTTTCCTGCCTCTAACGTGTCCAACCCCTTCAGCGTGGAAACAGGCCCTTCGGCCCAACTTGCCCGCACCGACCAACATGCCCCATCTACACTAGTCCCACCTGCATGCTCTTGGCCCATAGCCCTCTAAACCTGTCCTATCCATGTACCTGTCTAAATGTTTTCTCAACGTGATAATACCTGCCACAACTGGCACTTTTTCCCATATACCCATCATCCAATGGGTAAAAAAGTTGCCCCTCAGGTTCTTATTAAAGCTTTCCCCCCCTCACCTTAAACCTATGTCCTCTGGTTCTCGATTCCCCTACTCCGGACAAGAGACTCTGTGCATCTACCCGATCTATTCCTCTCACGATCTTGTACACCTCTATGAGATCACCCCTCGTCCTCCTGCGCTCTAAGGAATAGAGTCCCAGCCTGCTCAACCTCTCCCTGTAGCTCAGGCCCCTCGAGACCCGATAACATCCTCGTAAATCTTCTCTGCGCCCTTCCCATCTTCCCTACAACATGACGACCAAAATGGAGGCTCTAAAAGTGGCCTCACCGACGTCTTATACAACTGCAACATGGCCTCCCTAACTTCTATACCTTCAGTCTGAAAAAGGGTCTCGGCCTAAAATTCTTGCTATGGAGGGCGTGCAGGGTAGGTTCACTAGGTTAATTCCCGGAATGGCGGGACTGTCGTATGTTGAAAGGCTGGAGCGATTGGGCTTGTATACACTGGAATTTAGAAGGATGAGGGGGGATCTTATTGAAACATATAAGATAATTAGGGGATTGGACACATTAGAGGCAGGAAACATGTTCCCAATGTTGGGGGAGTCCAGAACAAGGGGCCACAGTTTAAGAATAAGGGGTAGGCCATTTAGAACGGAGATGAGGAAGAACTTTTTCAGTCAGAGAGTGGTGAAGGTGTGGAATTCTCTGCCTCAGAAGGCAGTGGAGGCCAGTTCGTTGGATGCTTTCAAGAGAGAGCTGGATAGAGCTCTTAAGGATAGCGGAGTGAGGGGGTATGGGGAGAAGGCAGGAACTGGGTACTGATTGAGAGTGATCAGCCATGATCGCATTGGATGGCGGTGCTGGCTCGAAGGGCTGAATGGCCTACTCCTGCACCTATTGTCTATTGTCTATTGTCTATAAAACGTCACCCATTCCTTCTCTCCCGAGATGCTGCCTGACCCGCTGAGTTACTCCAGCATTTTGTGTCGACCTTCTATTTAAATCAGCATCTGCAGTTTTTTTCCTATACTCCAGTAACTTCCATACTCAGTACTGTGACCGATGAAAACCAATGTGCCAAAAGTCTTCTTGACCTCCGTGATCTACCTGCGACGCCATTTTCAACGTCCTACGGTGAATCATTCTCATCTCGGGGTTGGCATGAATTGGATTTGAACTCACAACCAGGTTATAAGATGGCGCCAAAGCCAGGCGATTCTCTGCCTGCTGGTCCCGGAAGTGGATCTGCAGCCATTCGTTACAAACGCTCCGCTCTTTGGACTTGAGAGATATGGTGCTGGAACAGGCCCTTCGGCCCGCCGAGGCCGTACCGACCAGCGAACACGAGCACAGTCCCACACGATGGGGAACAATGTACAATTTTACCGAAGCCAATTAACCTACAAACACTGTGAATCTTTGGAGCGCGGGAGGAAGCCGGACACGGGGAGAGCGTGCAAACTCCTTACAGACAGCACCCTTAGTCAGGATCGAACCTGTTGGGAGCGGGGCAATTCTACCACTGCGTCACCAAGTGTTTTCAAACTTTACTGGATCAAGTGGACCCGTTGGGCTCCAAACCTCTCCTGCATTGGTGCAGCACCCTCTCCTCCCCCCTACCCTCTCCCCCCCCCCTTTCCCCCTCCCCCTTCCCTCCCTCGCCTTCCCCTCCCCCCCACTCCATCCCCCTCGACCCCCCTTATCCCCCCTCCACCCTCCCTCCCAAAGAGATAGATTTAAACTTTTTTTTTAGAGATACAGCGCGGAAACAGGCCCTTCGGCCCACCGGGTCCGCACCGCCCAGCGATCCCCGCACATTAACACTATCCTACACACACTAGGGACGATTTTTACATTTTACCCAGTCAATTAACCTACAAACCTGCACGTCTTTGGAGTGTGGGAGGAAACCGAAGATCTCAGAGAAAACCCACGCGGGTCACGGGGAGAACGTACAAACTCCGTACAGACGGCGCCCGTAGTCGGGATTGAACCTGAGTCTCCGGCGCTGCATTCGCTGTAAGGCGGCAACTCTACCGCTGCGCCACCGTGTGAAATGTGAATAAAAACGTGAATAAAAATATAACACCGATTCCAATGAAACTTCTTCCCTTAGCACCAAAGGGACGACGGTGAGTAAAGTGGGCCTAAAATTGTCGCGCTATCGTGTACCGATTTGGCAGTAGTTCAGGAACAAACAAACAAACAAACGAGAGTTTTAGTACATAGACGTCAACAGCAGATACCCCATATCTGGGCAGCGTGATTGTAATCATGCATAATCTTTTCACTGACTGCTCAGTGCACGACAAAAAAGCTTTCCATTGGCCTTCAGTACACGTGACAGTAATAGACAATAGACAATAGACAATAGGTGCAGGAGGAGGCCATTCGGCCCTTCGAGCCAGCACCGCCATTCAATGTGATCATGGCTGATCATTCTCAATCAGTACCCCGTTCCTGCCTTCTCCCCATACCCCCTAAACTAAACTAAACCTTCTAAAAGAATGAGTAAGACCTGCCTTCAGAGGCTTCTACAACCTCTAGTCCACACCACCCACTGGCCATGAATTTGCTTCTAATTCCACGGGGCTAGAGCGGTTTCGTTTTTTTTTAGAGATACAGCGCAGAAACAGGCCCTTCGGCCCATCGCGTGTGTCCGCGTGGGACGATTTACAATTGTACCAAGCCAATTGGTGTATGGCAGGGTGGCGCAGCGGCAGAGTTGCTGCCTTACAGCGAATGCAGCGCCGGAGACCCGGGTTCCATCCCGACTACGGGCGCCGTCTGTGCGGAGTTTGTACGTTCTCCCCGTGACCTGCGTGGGTTTTCTCCGAGATCTTCCGTTTCTTCCCACGCTCCAAAGACGTGCAGGATTGTAGGCTAATTGGCTTGGTAAATGTTTAAAAAATGCCCCCAGTGTGTGTAGGATGATATTAATGTGCGGGGATCGCTGGTCGGCGCGGACCCGATGGGCCGAAGGGCCTGTGTCCGCGCCGTATCTCTAAGCTAAACTAAATTAACCTACAAACCTGCACGCCTTTGGATTGTGGGAGGAGACCGAAGGTCTCGAAGAAAACCCACGCAGGTCACGGGGAGAACGTACAAACTCCGTACAGACAGCACCCGTAGTCGGGATGGAACCCGGGTCTCCGGCGCCGTGGGGCGGAATAAACTCAATGGAGACACAAAGATACTGCAAATGCTGGAATCTAGAGTTGCCACGTGTCATCGCTGACTGACCTGCTGAGGTTTTCCAGCATTTCCTGCTTTTATTATCCAGGTTAATTGGCTTCAGTAGAATTGTAAATTGTCCCCAGTGTGTGTAGGATAGTGCTAGTGTACAATAGACAATAGGTGCAGGAGGAGGCCATTCGGCCCTTCGAGCCAGCACCGCCATTCAATGTGATCATGGCCGATCATTCTCAATCAGTACCCCGTTCCTGCCTTCTCCCCATACCCCCTGACTCCGCTATCCTTAAGAGCTCTATCTAGCTCTCTCTTGAATGCATTCAGAGAATTGGCCTCCATTGCCTTCTGAGGCAGAGAATTCCACAGATTCACAACTCTCTGACTGAAAAAGTTTTTCCTCGTCTCAGTTCTAAATGGCCTACCCTTTAATGCTGGAATCTTGAGCGAAATAAAAAGTGCCGGAAGAACACAACAGGTCAGGCAGTATCTGCGGAAGCAAACAGACAGGCAATGTTTTGAGTTGGGACCCTTCTTCAGAATGATGGAAGCAGACGCCCCACCTGGACAAACCCCTCTTCCTCTACTCCCCCTCCACGCATAGCTTCCTCTGGCTTCACAATTAGCAACTCTTCGATCCTTTTTGCCACACACAAACTCCTTTTGTTCTTTCATCTTAGTTTACTGGTTTAGTTCAGAGGCACATCGTGGAAACAGGCCTTTCGCCCACCGAGTCCGCACCGACCAGAGATCACCAGTACACTAGTCTGAAGAAGGGTCTCGACCCAAAACGTCACCCATTCCTTCTCTCCAGAATAAAGGAATATATATATATATATGTCCTGTCCCTTTACCTCCCCCCTCAACTCCATCCAAGGACCCAAACCGTCTTTCCAGGTGAGACAGAGGTTCACCTGCACCTCCTCCAACCTCATCTATTGCATCCGCTGCTCTAGATGTCAACTTCTCTACATCGGCGAAACCAAACGCAGGCTCGGCGATCGTTTCGCTCAACACCTTCGCTCAGTCCGCCTCAACCAACCTGATCTCCCAGTGGCTGAGCACTTCAACTCCCCCTCCCACTCCCAGTCTGACCTTTCTGTCATGGGCCTCCTCCAGTGCCATAGTGAGGCCCACCGCAAATTGGAGGAACAGAACCTCATATTTCGCCTGGGCAGCTTGCAGCCCAGGGGAATGAACATCGACTTCTCCAACTTTAGATAGTTCCTCTGTCCCTCTCTTCTCCTCCTCCTTCCCAGATCTCCCTCTATCTTCCTGTCTCCACCTATATCCTTCCTTTGTCCCGCCCCCCTGACATCAGTCTGAAGAAGGGTCTCGACCCGAAACGTCACCCATTCCTTCTCTCCTGAGATGCTGCCTGACCCGCTGAGTTACTCCAGCATTTTGTGAATAAATACCATCGATTTGTACCAGCATCTGCAGTTATTTTCTTACACTATATATATATATATACAGTGCGGAAGAAGGCCCTGTTAAAATTCGAGTTTAATCCACAACACTGCCAGACGCTAACTACTGTTTTGAAGAGAACGGTTCAATCTCGACGATGGGCTTCAGAAATGAGGCGCAACATTCGGGGGTGGGAACGATGGCCTGACAGCAATTTAGGTGATCAACGTTGACAGAGAAAGATTTAATGGCTGTTCGAGATTGTGTGGGAACATTCACCCATTGACAAGGGCTCTTGTCACCTGTGTGGACAGGATGCTAAACCAGTTACCAGCTGCAGCTTAGATTGAATGTCGGGCGGCACGGTGGCGCAGCGGCAGAGTTGCCGCCCTACAGCGCTCACAGCGCCGGAGACCCCGGTTCGATCCCGACTACGGGCGCGGAGTTTGTACGTTCTCCCCGTGACCCGCGTGGGTTTTCTCCGGGACCTTCGTGGTTTCCTCCCACACGCCAAAGACGTGCAGGTTTGTAGGCTAATTGGCTCGGTGAATGTAACAATTGGCCCTAGTGGGTGTAGGATAGTGTTAGTGTGCGGGGATCGCTGGTCGGCGCGGACCCGGTGGGCCGAAGGGCCTGTTTCCGCGCTGTATCTCTACGGTAAACTAAACTAAAGAGACGCATTAACCAGAAAGAAATTATCAAAGGAGAGGATCAAAAAGACGCCATCAAACACTTAAAAATTTGAAGTCATAGGAAGCCATGAAACTTGGCAGCAAACCGAGATTCATTCCATTGAAGTCGCCCCTATGATGTGCGGAAAGATATCACCAGATGAGATGATAGTTTGGAATTTTCTGCTGGGTCTTGCATATTTGGGTTCTCGGTTTCCCGAACAAACGGGAAATGGTTTCCAAGGAGATTTGTCTCTTCCTCTTTATCCGTAAGCGTTTCGCGAGCTGGAGACCGTCCTATTTTGCAGCGAACGGGATTATTCAGGCAATGGCTCCCAGGCCCTTCGGCCTACCGAGTCCGCGCCGACCAGCAAACAACCACTTACGCCAGTCCTCTACTACCTTGGAAGGCTGAGGAGGTTCGGCACATCCCCAACAACCCTCACCAACGTCTACAGATGGAGTCATTCCATCGGGAAGTCATTCCAACGTAGAAGTAATTCCATCGGGATGCATCCTGGCGTGCGTTGGGAACAGCTCCATCCAAGACCGGAAGGAATCGCAGAGAGTAGTGGACGCAGCCCAGACCGTCACGCAAACCGACCTCCCTTCCATCGACTCCATCTACACCTCACGCTGCCTCGGCAAGGCCAGCAGCACAATCAAGGGTCAGTCTCACCCCCGGTCACTCCCTCTTCTCCCCTCTCCCATCAGGCAAGAGGTACAGAAGTGTGAAAACGCACACCTCCAGATTCAGGAACAATTTCTTCCCGGCTGTTATCAAGCAACTGAACCATCCCACCACCAACTAGGGAGCAGTCCTGACCTCCCATCTACCTCATCGGAGAATCTCGGACTACCTTTAATGGACTTTATCTTGCAAGTCAAGTCACGTCAAATTTATTTGTCACATACACATACTCGATGTGCAGTGAAATGAAAGTGGCAATGCCTGCGGGTTGTGCACAAAAAGAATTACAGTTACAGCATATAAATAAAGTTAATAAGTTACTAAACATAGCACAAAAAGTGTCGACAAAAATTTAGTCTCTGGGGTTATCAAAGTTGCCAGTCCTGATGGCCTGTGGGAAGAAGCTCCGTCTCATCCTCTCCGTTTTCACAGCGTGACAGCGGAGGCGTTTGCCTGACCGTAGCATCTGGAACAGTCCGTTGCTGGGGTGGCAGGGGTCCCTCATGATCTTGCTTGCTCTGGATCTGCACCTCCTGATGTATAGGTCCTGCAGGGGGACGAGTGTTATTCACGTTATTCCCTTTATCACAGTGGACGAGCGGCTCGATTGTAATCATGTATTGACTTTCCGCTGACTGCTCAGCACGCAACAAAAGCTTTTCACTGTACCTCGGTACACGTGACAATAAACTAAGCTAAACCTATGCTGTAGACGCACAATGCAGGAGTAACTCAGCGGGACAGGCAGCATCTCGGGAGAGAAGGAATGAGATCCTTCCTCAGACTGATGTCAGGGGAGAGGGCGGGACAAAGATAACGTCACCCATTCCTTCCCTCCAGAGGTGCTGACTGACCCGCTGAGTTACTCCAGCATTGTGTGTCTACCTTTGATTTTAACCAGCATTTGCAGTTTTTTCCAACATTGGGAACATGTTTCCTGCCTCTAACGTGTCCAACCCCTTAATAATCTTATACCTTTCGATAAGATCCCCTCTCCGATAAGACACCGCGCGGAAGAAAACAGGCCCTTCGGCTAGGGTTGCCAACTCCCTCACTCCCAAATACGGGACAGAGGGTGACGTCAAGAGAGAGCTAGATAGAGCTCTTAAGGATAGCGGAGTCAGGGGGTATGGGGAGAAGGCAGGAACGGGGTACTGATTGGGAATGATCAGCCATGGTCACATTGAATGGTGGTGCGTACAGGCTCGAAGGGCCGAATGGCCGACTCCTGCACCTATTGTCTATTGTCTATTGTCACCGCCCCGCGCCCCACGTGACCTCACCCAGCCAGCAGCCACGTGCTCCCACTCCACCAATGGCAGCCGCCATTGGTGGAGCGGGAGCACATGGCCGCTGGCTGGGTGAGGTTACGTGGGGCGCGGGGGGTGGTGACGTCACCCTCTGTCCCGTATTTGGGAGCGAGGAAGTTGGCGACCGTACTAATACGGGACAAGGGCGGTCCCGTATGGGACAAACTAATTTAGCCCAAAATACGGGATGTCCCGGCTAATACAGGACAGTTGGCAACCCTACCTTCGGCCCACCGAGTCCGCGGCGACCAGCGATCAACGTGCAGGTTTGTAGGTTAGATCGGCTTGGCAAAATTGTAAACTGTCCTTGGTGTGTGTGGGATAGTGTGCCGGGATCGCTGGGCGGCGCGGACCCGGTGGGCCGAAGGGCCTGTTTCCGCACTGTGTCTCTAAACTAAACTAAACTAGCGGGGCCTCAACTATTTACGGTATATACGGATGGCATGGGTGGAGCGACCGTGCTCTGTGACAAGATTCAGTTACAACTAGACCAAGTGTCGGCACGGTGGCGCAGCGGTAGAGTTGCCGCCTTACAGCGAATGCCGCGCCGGAGACTCAGGTTCGATCCTGACTACGGGCGCCGTCTGTACGGAGTTTGTACGTTCTCCCCGTGACCTGCGTGGGTTTCCTCCGAGATCTTCGGTTTCCTCCCGCACTCCAAAGACGTGCAGGTTTGTAGGTTAATTGACTGGGTAAAAAATGGAAAAATTGTCCCTAGTGTGTGTAGGATAGTGTTAGTGTGCGGGGATCGCTGGGCGGCGCGGACTCGGTGGGCCGAAGGGCCAGTTTCCGCGCTGTATCTCTAAATCTAAATCTAACAAAAGTGGAGCCGTTGGGCCCAAACCTCTCCTGCATTGGTGCAGCACCCTCTCCTCCCCCCCCTCCCCCCCTCCCCCCCTCCCCCTCCCCTCTCCCCCTCCCCCTCCACCCCCTCTCCCCCTTCCCCATCCCCTTCCCCCTATTCCATCCCCTCAATCTCCCTTATCCCCCCTCCCCCCCTCCCTCCCGCCCCCCCTCCCTCCCTAGGAGATAAACGTTAAAATGTGAATAACTTTAAAAATATAACACCGATTTCAATGAAACTTCTTCCATTAGCACCAAAGGGACAACGGTGAGTAAGTTGGGCCCAAAGTTGTCACGCTATCGTGCACCGATTTGGCTGTAGTTCAGTAACAAACAAACAAACAAACGAGAGTGTTAGTATATAGATGCAAAGAAAGGCGTTGACACAGATGGACTCAGTTATAAGCAGGATGCACAGTGCCTGTTCAGTGAGTGAGTGGCAGGCAGCAAGTTGGCAGACGAAGCATGGGTGTGGAAAACGTCGGTAGGAGGAATGAAACAGCGAATTGTTTTTTTGACGAATGGTCCCGACCCGAAACGTCACCTATCCCTTTTTCTCCACGGATGCTGCCTGACCCGCCTTGTCACTCCAGCACTTTGTGCCGATCTTTGGGACAAACCAGCTTCTGCAGTCTGTCGTGTCGTTTAGTTTCGAGATTTGCAGTCGTTTAGTTTAGTTTAGTTTAGATTAGCGATGCAGCTCGGGGAAACAGGCCCTTCGGCCCACCGAGTCCAGGCCGGCCTGCGATCCCCGCGCACTTACACTCAAAGGACGGTTTACATTTTTTACCGCAGCCAATGAACCGACAAACTTGCACGTCTTTGGATTGCGGGAGGAAACTGTGGCGCGCTGGGGAAAACCCACGCAGGTCACGGGGAGAACGTGCAAACTCCATACAGGCAGCATCCGCAGTCGGGATGGAACCCGGGTCTGTGGCGCTGTGAGGGCGCTCCGGTTTTCTCCCACATCCCAAAGACGTGCGGGTTTGTAGGTTAATCGGCTTCTGTGAATTGCCCCTAGTGTGCAGGGAGTGGATGCAAAGTGGGATAACATAGAACTAGTGAGTGGGTGAGCGATGGTCGGTGTGGACTCGATGGGCTGAAGGGCCTGATTCGGTGCTGTATCTCTGAACAAACGATCCACTCAACTGCAAGGAACTCAGAATGAATCATTCCGATTAGGTAAAAGGGAGACCTGGGTGTCTTTGTGCACCGGTCACTGCAGGTAAACATGCAGGTACAGCAGGTAGTGAAGAAAGCCAATGGCATGTTGGCCTTCATAACGAGAGCAGTTGAGTATTGGAGTAAAGAGGTCCTCCTGCAGTTGTACAGGGCCCGCATCTGGGTGAGACCGCATCTGGAGTACTGTGTGCAGTTTTGGTCTCCTAATTTGAGGAGGGACGTCCTTGCTATTGAGGCAGTGCAGCGTAGGTTCACCAGGTTAATCCCCGGGATGGCGGGATTGTCGTATGAGGTAAGATTGGAAAGAGTGGGCTTGTGTTCACTGGAGTTTAGAAGGATGAGAGGGGATCTTATAGAAAGGCACAAAATTATAAAAGGACTGGGCAAGCTAGATGCAGGAAAAATGTTCCCAATGTTGGGGGAGTCCAGAACCAGGGGCCACACAGTCTAAGAATAAAGGGGAGGCCATTTAAAACTGAGATGAGAAAAAAAAAATTGAACCAGAGAGTTGTGAATTTGTGGAATTCTCTGCCACAGAGGGCAGTGGAGGCCAATTCACTGGATGAATTTAAAAGAGAGTTAGATAGAGCTCTAGGGGCTAGTGGAATCAGGGGATATGGGGAGAAGGCAGGCACGGGTTACTGATTGTGGATGATCAGCCATGATCACAATGAATGGCGGTGCTGGCTCGAAGGGCCGGATGGCCTCCTCCTGCACCTATTTTCTATGTTTCTGTTTCTATGGAACTTTTAATGGAATGTGGGCCACTAGTCCAAGGGGCAAATGAGCACAAACTTAGGGACGTTTTGATATCATTCTGCATGGTACTGACACAAGGAAGAACAGATATTAGTTTGCAGCAAAAACCACAAAGTACTGGAGTAACTCGGGTGTTTCTGGTCGGGAAGAAATCTGAAGAAGGGTCCTAACCTGCAACGTCACCTGTCCATGTTCTCCAGAGATGCTGCCTGACCCGTTGCATTTGGACTTCAATTGCATCATCTTATATCTGTACACTGTGGATGGTTTGATTGTAATCATGTACATTCTTTCCGCTGACTGGATAGAACACCACAAAAAAGATTGTCAATGCACCTCGGTACACATGACAATTAACTAAACGAAACTAAAGCTAAGATCGACACAAGAAGCTGGAGCAACTCAGCGGGACAGGCAGCATCTCTGGAGAGAAGGGATGGGCGACGCTTCGGGTCAGGTCTGAAGGGTCTCGACCCGAAACGTCACCCATTCCTTCTCTCCAGAGATGCTGCCTGTCCCGCTGAGTTACTCCAGCTTTTTGTGTCGATCTTCGGTTTAAACCAGCGTCTGCAGTTCCTTCATACGCAATATTCGTACCGTAAGACAGACACAAAATGCTGGAGTGATTCAGCGGGACAGGCAGCATCTCTGGAGAAAAGAAATAGGCGACATTTCGGGTCAGGACCCTTCTTCAGACGTTTCTCGACCCGAAACGTCACCCATTCCTCCTCTCCAGAGATGCTGCCTGTCCCGCTGAGTTACTCCAGCGTTTTTGTGCCCATCTTCGGTTTAAACCGGCATCTGCAGTTCCTTCCTAGAATGAAATCTGTATCTCTCTACATCATGCAGGAAAATAACTGCAGGTGCTGGTACAAATGTAGAAAAATGTAGGTCTGAAGAAGGGTCTCGACCCATTCCTTCTCTCCTAGATGCTGCCTGACCCGCTGAGTTACTCCAGCACTCTGTGAAACGTCACCTAAGGATGTTCTCCAGAGATGCTGCCTGACCCGCTGAGTTACTCCAGCACTCTGTGAAACGTCACCTATCCATGTTCTCCAGAGATGCTGCCTGACCCGCTGAGTTACTCCACCATTATGTGTCTACCTTCGATTTTGACCAGCATCTGCAGTTTTATTTTTCCCTACAGAACACACTGGGAACAGGTTTTGCCTGATACTCTGCAGTTAATGTTTATTCAGATCCCATCCCGGGGGCATGTGGGTGTTACTGTATTACTTGGGTGCAGCACTCCCCTGTTTAACATGGGACGACATATTTGCAGAGGTATCTTTACACTTTGCACGTATCTCCCTGGAGGGGAGAACATGTCAGCCGAGCTTGCACAACGATCAGCCGACACATAATTAATTGCACCAGGCAAAGCCAGCGGCTTCACGGCCAAACGGCCATAGGCGGACGCTGTTGCCAAAGAACCTTGCGCCGTTGGCAGGTACGGTCGCCAACTTCCTCGCTCCCAAATAAAGGGGGACAAAGGGTGATGTCACCGCCCCGCGCCCCACGTGACCTCTCCCAGCCAGCGGCCACGTGCTCCCGCTCCACCAATGGCGGCCGCCATTGGTGGAGCGGGAGCGCGTGGCTGCTGGCCGGGTGAGGTCACGTGGGGGCGCGGGGCGGTGACGTCACCCGTTGTCCCTTATTTGGGGAGTGAGGAAGTTGGCGACCCTACTAATACGGGACAAGGGCGGGTCCCGTACGGGACAAACCAATTTAGCCCAAAATACGGGATGTCCCGGCTAATACGGGACAGTTGGCAACCCTAGTTGGCAGTGCCTCTGACGGATTCACCTTGGGTGCGGTCAATAGACAATAGGCAATAGGTGCAGGAGGAGGCTATCCTTAAGAGCTCTATCTAGCTCTCTCTTGAATGCACTCAGAGCATTGGCCTCCACTGCCTTCTGAGGCAGAGAATTCCACAGATTCACAACTCTCTGACTGAAATTTTTTTTCCTCATCTCCGTTCTAAATGGCCGACCCCTCAAATAAATGGTCACTTACACTTGCGGCACGCTGTAGTCTCCAGCGATACAGGCCCTTCGGCCCGCCGTGGCCACTCCCGCCGCTGATCATCCCATGAACCCCATTAGAACCAATGGCGGCCCCCACCCCAGTTGCACCAGCTTCTCGTTCTCACCCAACAAATAGCTAACAATGGCCTGTTTCCTTCGTTACTTTTTTACACATCATTCATTCATTGTTCTTTATCTCTCTACATCATCGTCTATATTTAGATTTCTTTTTAGATTTAGAGATACAGCGCGGAAACAGGCCCTTCGGCCCACCGGGTCCGCGCCGCCCAGCGATCCCCGCACATTAACACTATCCTACACACACTAGGGACAATTTTTACAATTACCCAGTCAATTAACCTACAAACCTGTACGTCTTTGGAGTGTGGGAGGAAACCGGAGATCTCGGAGAAAACCCACGCAGGTCACGGGGAGAACGTACAAACTCCGTACAGACGGCGCCCGTAGTCAGGATCGAACCTGAGTCTCCGGCGCTGCATTCGCTGTAAGGCAGCAACTCTACCGCTGCGCCACTGTGACTAGTCTGAACAAAGGTCTCGACCCGAAAAGTCACCCATTCCCTTCTCTCCAGAGATGCTGCCTGTCCCGCTGAGTTACTCCGTCTTTTTGTGTCCATCTTCGGTTTAAACCAGCGCCTGCAGTTCCTTCTTACACAATATTCATACCAAAGATAGACAGTAAAATGCTGGAGTAATTCAACGGGTCAGGCAGCATCTCTGGAGAAAAGGAATAGGTGACATCTCGGGTCGAAACCCTTCTTCAGACGTTCCTCGACCCAAAATGTCGCCTATTCCTTTTTCTCTAGAGATGTCGTCTGACCCGCTGAGTTACTCCAGATTTTTGTGTCTATCTTCAGTTTAAACCGGCATCTGCAGTTCCTTTCCTACTCATTATTCGTACCGCGGGCCCAAGCTAAATAAGAGGTGCTGTTCCTCCAATTTACGTGTGGCCTCACTCTGACAGTGGGGGAGGCCCAGGACAGAGAGGTCGTTGTGGGAGATAGACATAAAATGCCGGAGTAACTCAGCGGGTCGGGCAGCATCTCTGGAGAGAAGGTATGGGTGACGTCTCGGGTCGAGACCCTTTCTTCAGATGGATCAGTATGGATACAGGAAGGGCTGTGTGTGAATGGAAAGGGGGGTTCAAATGTTTGGCCTGAGGGATGTCGCGTAGGCCTAGGTGGGCTGAACGTAAGTTTTGACCAAAACAATCGCCCAGTCTGCGCTGAGGTCATAAGTGATAGGAGTAGAATTAGGCCACTCGGCCCATCGAGTCTATTCCGCCATTCAATCATGGCTGATCCACCTCTCCCTCCCAACCCCATTCTCCTGCCTCCCCCCCATAACCCCTGACATCCTCTGTTGGGCCTTTTTGACTGTGGAGTCGATGGTGGCCCCCATTTAAGGTCCCTGGAGATGATTAAGGTCCAAGGAACTTAAATGACACCCGTTCTAATCAAGAATCTATCTGTCTCTGCCTGACAAAATATCCACTGACTTGACTGAATTCCACAGATTCACCTATTCACAAAATGCTGGAGTAACTCAGCAGGTCAGGCAGCATCTCGGGAGAGAAGGAATGGGTGACGTTTTGGGTCGAGACCCTTCTTCAGACTTCAGTCTTCAGTCTGAAGAAGGGTCTCGACCCGAAACGTCACCCATTCCTTCTCTCCCGAGATGCTGCCTGACCTGCTGAGTTACTCCAGCATTTTGTGAATAAGTCGATTTGTACCAGCATCTGCAGTTATTTTCTTATTCCACAGATTCACCGCCCTCTGACTAAAGAGATTTCTCCTCATCTCCTTCCTAAGAGAACGTCTTTTAATTCTGAGGCCGTGACCTCTAGTCCTAGACTCTCCCACTTAGTGGAAACATCCTCTCCACATCCACTCTATCCAGGCCTTTCACTGTTCGGGTACGTTTCAATGAAGTCCCCCCTCCCCCCCCCCCCCCCCCACCCCCCCACTCATCCTTCTAAACCCCAGCGAGTGCAGGCCCAGAGATGGTCCAATTCTACACTGCCATCGTAGAGCCCGCCCTCACCTTCTCCATCACGGCCTGGTTTGGCTCAGCCACCGAGCACGACATACCGAGGCTGCAACGGATCGTTCGCACAGCTGAGAAGGTTGTTGGCTGCAACCTTCCCTCCCATCGACGAACTGTACACTGCAAGGGCCAGGAAGCGAGCGGGCAAGATCATCTCTGACCCCCTTCTCACCCTGACCACAAACTCTTCGAAGCACTTCCCTCCGGAGGGCGACTCCGGACTGTCAAAGCAGCCACAGCCGGACATAAAAACAGCTTTTTTTCCCCCCCACGAGTGGTAGTTCTACTCAATAACCAAAGTCTGCAGTCTCTTTTATTTGTTGCTCTGGTTTATTTTCGCCAATCGTTCCCGGGCTCCTGCTCGCGCTGGCCGACGTGGAAGCCGGTAAACGCCCGTTCTGCCTCCTGCGATGTTGTTGTCATATTTGCAAAGAAAGGCTCTCATCCCACCCAAACAGTTTATCGTTGCTGGCTAATTGCTCTAGAAAAGCCCAGTTGAACAGGAAATCCTATTAGCTGCGGGGCAGATCCTGCAGGTCCTGTTTGTTCGGGTGTACTGCAAGGTTCCCAGGGTTCCGTCAGCAAATGGAGGACAAGTTCATCGCCCGCATTGAGCTTCCCCCCCCACCCCACCCCTATTGTCAGTTTAATCTAAACAGGGCAGAGTAACAGCAAGGGAGGAAAGAAAAACAACTTGGATTTAGACACGCACACACCCACCAAATGGCACAAAGTGCTAGAGTGACTCCAGCCGGTCGCTAGATCCGTTCTGGAGGTGACACAGTTGGCGTCCTGGTGCCATCGCAACAACCTGTGGAATTCTCTGCCTCAGAAGGCAGTGGAGGCCAGTTCTGGTCTCCAAATTTGAGGAAGGATATTCTTGCTATTGAGGGCGTGCAGCGTAGGTTCACTCGGTTAATTCCCGGAATGGCGGGACTGTCGTATGTTGAAAGACTGGAGCGACTAGGCTTGTATACGCTGGAATTTAGAAGGATGAGAGGGGATCTTATCGAAACGTATAAAATTATTAAGGGGTTGGACACGTTAGAGGCAGGAAACATGTTCCCAATGTTGGGGGAGTCCAGAACCAGGGGCCACAATTTAAGAATAAGGGGTAGGCCATTTAGAACAGAGATGAGGAAAAACTTTTTTAGTCAGAGAGTTGTGAATCTGTGGAATTCTCTGCCTCAGAGGGCAGTGGAGGCCAATTCTCTGAATACATTCAAGAGAGAGCTAGGTAGAGCTCTTAAGGATAGCGGAGTCAGGGGGGTATGGGGAGAAGGCAGGAACGGGGTACTGATTGAGAATGATCAGCCATGATCACATTGAATGGCGGTGCTGGCTCGAAGGGCCGAATAGCCTCCTCCTGCACCTTTTGTCTATTGTCTATAACCTGGAGCTCAATGCTCTCAGGACAGTGGAACTATTTGTAGACTTTCAAAAAGCTCCCCCCCTCCTCCCCCCACTCACCATCAACAACACCACAGTCACATCTGTGGCGTCATTTAAGTTCCTTGGACCTTAATCATCTCCAGGGACCTTAAACGGAGGGCCACCATCGACTCCACAGTCAAAAAGGCCCAACAGAGGATGTACTTCCTGCGGCAGCTGATGAAACACAATCTGCCACAGGCAATGATGGTCCAATTCTATACTGCCATCGTAGAGCCCGTCCTCACCTTCTCCATCACGGTCTGGTTTGGCTCAGCCACCAAGCACCACATCCGGAGGCTGCAACAGATCGTTCGCACAGCTGAGAAGGTTGTTGGCTGCAACCTTCCCCCCATTGACGAACTGTACACTGCAAGGGCCAGGAAGCGAGCGGGCAAGATCATCTCTGACCCCCTCTCACCCTGGCCACAAACTCTTCGAAGCACTTCCCTCTGGAAGGCGACTCCGGACTGTCCAAGCAGCCACAGCCGGACATAAAAACAGCTTTGTTCCCCCACGAGTGGTAGTTCTACTCAATAACCAAAGTCTGTAGTCTCTTTATTTGCTCTGGTTTATTTCCACCCACATGTTTAGACCGTAATGGTGTATCCTTATTGTTTTGATGTGTTTATGCTTTATTCTTAATTGTGAACTGTATGTTTGTGTTGTCATTTGTGAGCGGAGCACCAAGGCTCATACATTCCTCGTATACGCACATACTTGGCCAATAAACTTATTCATTCATTCATTCATTCAACTCAGAGAACGATGGTGGCGGCACGTTGGCGCAGCGGTAGAGTTGCCGCCTTACAGCACCCGGGATCGATCCTGGCCACGGGAGCACGTGGGCGCTGGCTGGGTGAGGTCATGTGGGGCGCGGGGCGGTGACGTCACCTTGTCCCATATTTGGTATTGTCTATTGTCTATTGTCTATTGAGGAAGTTGGCAACTGTACTAATACGGGACAAGGGCGGTCCCGTACGGGACAAACAAATTTAGCCCAAAATACGGGAAGTCCCGGCTAATGCGGGACAGTTGGCAACCCAAGTTGTGTGCGTGTGTGTGTGCGTGCGTGCGTGCGTGCGTGCGTGCGTGCCTGTGTACGTGTGTGCGTGTGCGGGTGCGTGTGTGTGCGTGCGTGCGTGTGTGCATGTGTGTCTGTGTGCGTGCATTTCTACCAAGCCAACTAACCTACAAACCTGTACGTCTTTGGAGTGCGGGAGGAAACCGAAGATCTCGGAGAAAACGCACGCGGGTCAAGGGGAGAGCGTGCAAACTCCGTACAGGCAGCGCCGGTAGTCGGGATGGAACCCGGGTCTCTGGCGCTGTGAGGCATCAACTCTACCGCCGTGCCGAGAGGGTTTGACTGGGAGATGGGAGACTTGGCAGGGAGAACGGAATATCTCAAAAGAGCACTTTTTGTGTCTTTTGAGCCACCATTGCACCGCCAGGAGAGACCGCCCAATAATACAATCACATGTAGAAATAAAGATCTACAGATGCTGGTTCACACCAAAGATGAACACAAAGTGCTCGAGCAACTCAGGCGGGACAGGCAGCTTCTCCAGAGAAAAAGGACCAGTGACATTCAAAGTTAACGCTCATAAGTGATAGGAGCAGAATTAGGCCATTCGGCCCATCAAGTCCACTCCGCCATTCAATCATGGCTGATCTATCTCTCCCTCCTAACCCCATTCTCCTGCCTTCTCCCCACAGCCTCTGACACCCGTACTGATCAAGAATCTATCTATCTCTGCTCAAAACCTATTTCTATTCCCTAGTGTTTGAGGCCCTCTGAGGGGGCGCTGTGAAGTGTTTATGTATGTGCTGTTATGTTTGTGTGCCATTGTATGTCCGTTCTTAGTACCTGAACTGATGTGCAGCACTTTGGTCAACGTGGGTTGTTTTTAAATGTGCTATACAAATAAAATTGACTTGACTTGACTTGACTTAAATACATCCACTGACTTGGCCTCCACAGCCTTCTGTGGCAATGAATTCCGCAGATTCACCGCCCTCTGACGAAAGAAACTCCTCCTCATCTCCTTCCGAATGGAACGTCCTTTAATTCTCAGGCTGTGGCCTCTATTCCGAGACGTCAAGTCAGGATGAAGGATACCGACCCAAAATGCCGCCTCTCCTCCAGAGACGGCCAGAGTGGTGCAGCGGTAGAGTTGCTGCCTTACAGCGCTTACACTGCGGGTGCTGTCTGTACGGAGTTTGCACGTTCTCCCCGTGACCTGCGTGGGTTTTTTCTGGGATCTCCGGTTTCAATAGACAATAGGCAATAGGTGCAGGAGTAGGCCATTCGGCCCTTCGAGCCAGCACCGCCATTCAATGTGATCCTGGCTGATCATTCTCAATCAGTACCCCGTTCCTGCCTTCTCCCCATACCCCCTGACTCCGCTACCCTTAAGAGCTCTATCTCGCTCTCTCTTGAATGCATTCGGAGAATTGACCTCCACTGCCTTCTGAGGCAGAGAATTCCACAGATTCACAACTCTCTGACTGAAAAAGTTTTTCCTCATCTCCGTTCTAAATGGCCTACCCCTTATTCTTCAAAATTTCCTCCCACACTCCAAAGACATACCAAGGTCTTGTTGTTTAATTGGCTTGGTGTATGTGTAAATTGTCCCTAGTGTGTGTAGGATAGTGTTGGTGTGCGGGGATCGCTGGTCGGAGCGGACTCGGTGGGCTGAAGGGCCTGTTTCCACGCTGTATCTTTGAACCAAAGTGAACTAAATTAAAAGACGCTGCCTGACCCGCTGAGTTACTCCAGCACTTTGTGTTTAACTTTAATTCAATCACATGCCACGCCTTCACAACTTGTCTCAACAAATCTTTTTTATATTTACAATATGTACAACATAAATAATATCTTCGTCAACATCCCTGCCTCGGAGAGACCTCTTGCTGATGGCAACGCAGTTCCAAGATAGAAACATTTGGAGATATTAAACTTCTGTCTCTTTTTCGAACCAAGTTCTCCTGAAGTAGAGATTTCTTTTCACCAGACAACGGGGGGAGAAATAACCCAGAGACTCCCCTTAGAGTGGAAATAAATTGACTTGAATCCCTGCAAAATAAAAAAAAAAGAAATTATAAGTTAGTTGAAACATAAGGGGAAAAAAAAGGAATAGTCCCGACCCAAAATGTCATCCATCCACGATCTCTGGGGATGCTGCCTGACCCGCTGAGTTACTCCAGTACTTTGTGTCTTTTCATAAACATAGAAACATAGACAATAGGTGCAGGAGTAGGCCATTCGGCCCTTCGAGCCAGCACCGCCATTCAATATGATCATGGCTGATCATCCACAATCAGTACCCCGTTCCTGCTTTTTTTCCCCATATCCCTTGATTCCGTTAGCCCTAAGAGATCAATCTAACTCTCTCTTGAAAATATCCAGTGAATCGGCCTCCACTGCCTTCTGTGGCAGTTTAGCAGTAAGTTAGTTAGGTTTCTTTTCTCATCTATTCTCTCTCCCTTACCTCAAAATAGTGAACTCACGCTGCCTCGGCAAGTCCAGCAACATAAATCAAGGACGGGTGTTGCCCCGGCCACTCCATCTTCTCCCCTCTCCCATCGGGCAAAAGGTACAGAAGTGTGAAAACGCACACCTCCAGATTCAGGGACAGTTTATTCCCGGCTGTTATCAGGCAACTGAACCATCCCACCACAACCAAAGAGCGGCCCTGGACTACTATCCACCTCCTTGGAGACCCTCGGACTCTATCTTTGATCTGACTTTACTGGTTTTACCTTGCACTAAACGTCAAAGACAGTAGAGGAACAAGATAGACCACTCGACCCTAAAAACCGTAGCGCGTCACGGCGGCCATTTTAGTCGGCAGAAACTTGCAGAAACATTTAAAAAGAAAAATAACAAAAATCTGTGAGTTGATAGATGAGATATATTCTGCATTTTTATGGTATCATCACACATACTGTTGCCCCAAAACGCTGATTACACTGCGAGAGGCAGAGCGAACGGCGGGGGTTGCTTACTAAAATGGCGGACGTTACGCCCCTTTGCGTACCACACTTCAGTATAGGCGACTTCAACAGAGTGGTCCGTCTTGCTCCTCTAGTATCTTTGCTAAACGTTATTCACGTTCTTCCCTTTATCGTTTATCTGTACACTGTGGGCAGCTCGATTGTAATCATGTATTGTCTTTCCGCTGGCTGGTTGGCGCGCAACAATGGGAGGGAACTGCAGATGCTGGTTTACATCGAAGATGGACACAAAATATGTCTCGCCAGGGAGTCGAGAGATATGGAAGGGAAAGGAAAGGTGAAAAAGATACACCTTACCCCTCCATACCTCTAGACGCCCTCACCCCTGACTCGCAGTCTGAAGAAGGGTCTCGACCCGAAACGTCACCCATTCCTTCTCTCCTTCATTCCTACACTGGAATTTAGAAGGATGAGAGGAGGGAGATCTTATCGAAACGTATAAGATTATTAAGGGGTTGGACACGTTAGAGGCAGGAAACATTGTTCCCAATGTTGGGGGAGTCCAGAACATGGGGCCACACAGTTTAAGAATAAGGGGTAGGGCCATTTAGAACGGAGATGAGGAAAAAACGTTTTCAGTCAGAGAGTTGTGAATCTGTGGAATTCTCTGCCTCAGAGGGCAGTGGAGGCCAGTTCTCTGAATGCGTTCAAGAGAGAGCTAGATAGAGCTCTTAAGGATAGCGGAGTCAGGGGGTATGGGGAGAAGGCAGGAGCGGGGTACTGATTGAGAATGATTAGCCATGATCACATTGAATGGCGGTGCTGGCTCGAAGGGCCGAATGGCCTCCTCCTGCACCTATTGTCTATTGTCTATTGTCCAGAGATGCTGCTGTCCCGCTGAGTTACTCCGGCATTTTGTGTCTATCTTGGGTTTAAACCAGCATCTGCAGTTCCTTCCTACACAGTGTCAACATACTGCTGAGAGTTTAGTTTATTTTAGTGTAGTTTAGTTTAGTGTAGTTTAGTTCAGAGAGACAGGCATGGAAACAGGCCCTTCGGCCCACATCGACCAACGATTACCCGTACCCTAGTTCTATGTCGCGCACACGAGGGGTAATTTGCAGAAGCCGATTAACCTACAAACCCGCACGTCTTTGGAGTGTGGGAGGAAACCGGAGCACCCGGGGAAAACCCACGCAGGTCACGGGGAGAACGTGCAAACTCCGTACAGACAGCACCCGTGGTCGGGATGGAACCCCGGGTCTCTGGCGCTGTGAGGCGGCAACTCTACCGCCGCGCCAACCTAGAATCTGTGAATTGTCAGAGTGTGGCTAAATGCGAATTGGAGGAACAGCGTCCATATTTCCCTTGGCAGCTTACACCCCAGCGGCAGTCTGAAGAAGGGTCTCGACCTGAAACGTCACCCATTCCTGCTCTCTCGGAGATGCTGCCCGGCCCGCTGAGTTACCCCAGCATTTTGTGTCCATCTCCTGTAATCTTCTCTTGCGTGATCTGTCGTTGGTGGGGTCCCGCCTCCTTGTCAGTTGTGCAATCACGCAACCATGGAGACAAATTATTTCCCTGTGGTTAAATTTTGTTTGAAGCGTGCAAGATTTCTACCCAGATTATAATAACTGCTCTTTGAGTTCTGTGGCCTCAGTCCAAACCCACACAGTAGTTCTTGCAGTTTCGAAACGAAAAGGATTTGAACGGCTTCCTGGTGTCCGCTTTCAATTGGAAATTCAATGAGGAGTCGCTGCCTCACAGCACCGGAGACCCGGTTCCATCCATGACCACGGGCGTTGTCTGTGTGGAGTTTGCACGTTCATTGGATTCTGTACATTGTTCCTGATGTGTAAACCCCTGTCCCACTCAGGCGATTTTTTAGGCGACTATAGGCTTGTATACACTGGAATTTAGAAGGATGAGAGGAGATCTTATCGAAACGTATAAGATTATTAAGGGGTTGGACACGTTAGAGGCAGGAAACATGTTCCAATGTTGGGGGAGTCCAGAACAAGGGGCCACAGTTTAAGAATAAGGGGTAGGCCATTTAGAACGGAGATGAGGAAAATCTTTTTCAGTCAGAGAGTTGTGAATCTGTGGAATTCTCTGCCTCAGAAGGCAGTGGAGGCCAGTTCTCTGAGTGCATTCAAGAGAGAGCTAGATAGAGCTCTTAAGGATAGCGGAGTCAGGGGGTATGGGAGAGGCAGGAACGGGGTACTGATTGAGAATGATCAGCCATGCTCACATTGAATGGCGGTTATGGCTCGAACGGCCGAATGGCCTCCTCCTGCACCTATTGTCTACAGGCGACTAGACCACCCGGTTGCCGGGGTGTTGCCTGTACGGCCGTGAATCGTCTCCAAAGAGTCGCAGCGTTTTTCTGGTTTCCGCTGGATTTTGAAATGTTTCAACATTTTCGGCGACTGTGGGTTTGACGCCAATGATCGTAGCTTGACGTCTCCCTGACGGGGGCGCTGTCGTAGGTTGTCGCCAGGTGACGTAGGTTGTCGCCGGTGCTGACTTCGGTGAATTCCATTGGCGACTGCCCACGTCAACCGGCGACAGGTACCGGCGCCAAAACCGGAGGCCAAAATGGCGTGAGTTGTCTTCAGTTGTCGCCGACACGGTCGTAGCTTGTCGCGGGTGGACGTAGGTTGACTTCGGTTGCCGTAGGTTGCGGCCTGTGTGGTCGTAGGTTGTCGTAGGTGCGGTCGTAGGTGGACGTCCTAGGTCACGACGATTGGGTCGCCGGTTGTCGGTAGCTTGCCGTAGCTTGACGTCGACTAGGTGGTAGGTTGTTGTAGCTTGTCGTGGACATTGTCGTGGGGGGAGGGAGGGGTCCAGTCTCCATTTTTTCTTCGACCTGCTACGACTATGACAGTCGCAGCAGTCGCCTAAAATATCGCCTACGTGGGACAGGCCCTTAGATAGATCCAGTATACAGGTGATCGCTGGTAGACATGGACTCGGTGGGCCAAAGGGCTGTTTACACGCTGTATCTCTAAACTAAACTAACTCAATTTAATTAAACTCAACTAAATAAAACTTAACTAAGTAAACTTAACTAAAGTAAACGAAACTAAACTAAACTAGATTCAAGATCAAGATTCAATTTACTTGTCACATGTACCAATTAAGGTACAGTGAATTTGAGTTACCAAACTAAACTAAACAAAACTATCTATATACTAAAACTCTCGTTTGTGCGTTTGTTTGTTCCAGAACTACAGCCTAAAAAGTACAAGATAGCGCAACAATGTTAGGCCCACCTTACTCTCCGTCGTCCCTTTGGTGCTAATGGAAGAAGTTTCATTGAAATCGGTGTTATATTTTTAAAGTTTTCTTCACATTTTAAAGTTTAAATCTATCTCCTAGGGAGGGAGGGGGAGGAAAAGGGGGGTTGAGGGGGATGGAGTGGGGGGGGAGGGAGAAAGGGAGGGAGGGGGAAGGGAGGGAGGGAGGGAGGGAAGGAGGGAGGGAGGGAGGGAGGGAGGGAGGGAGGGAGGGAGGGAGGGAGGGAGGGAGGGAGGGAGGGAGGGAGGGAGGAGGGAGGGAGGGAGGGAGGGAGGGAGGGAGGGAGGGAGGGAGGAGGGAGGGAGGGAGGGAGGGAGGGAGGGAGGGAGGGAGGGAGGGAGGGAGGGAGGGAGGGAGGGAGGGAGGGAAGGAGGGAGGGAGGGGGAAGGGAGGGAGGGAGGAGGGAGGGAGGGGAAGAGTGGAGGGGGCTGTACCAATGCAGGAGAGGTTTGGACCCAACGGATCCACTTGGTCTAGTACTAAACTAAATTTAACAAAAATAAACTAAATAAAACAAAACTAAAATAAACTAAACTTAACTAAACAAAATTAAACTAAACTTAACTAAATTAAACTAAACTAAACTAAACTAGAAGCATGCAAAACAGAGCTTTGCACTGTTCCTCAGTGCACGTGTCAATAACAAATCTAATGTAAGCTACAATTGGGATAGGTAACAAATGTTGGTCTCGGGAGACCATCGCCACCAGACGTTCTGCACTGATCACTGGTGTAAATGTGAGGGAATCAGAATGGAGGAATGACTTTAGCCAGAGAATGGGGAATGTATTTCCGCGCGGCGCAGCTGAGGCAAGTAGTAGTTGGGTGTGGAGAGGATGTGCCAGAGTCCGGGATCAGAGGGCACAGCCTCAGAATAAAAGGACGTACCTTCGGAAAGGAGACGAGGAAGAATTTCCTTTTTAGTCCGAGGTTGGTGAGCCGGTGAATCTGACCTTAGGACGGGTGTTAAAGGTTATGGGAAGACAGAAGAATGGGGTTGAGAGGGAAGATTTAGATTTAGATTTTAGATTTAGAGATACTGCGTGGAAACAGGCCCTTCGGCCCACCGAGATACAGCGCGGAAACAGGCCCTTCGGCCCACCGAGTCCGCGCCGCCCAGCGATCCCCGCACATTAACACTATCCTACACACACTAGGGACAATTTTTACATTTACCCGGTCAATTCACCTACACACCTGCACGTCTTTGGAGTGTGGGAGGAAACCGGAGATCTCGGAGAAAACCCACGCAGGTCACGGGGAGAACGTACAAACTCCGTACAGACGGCGCCCGTAGTCAGGATCGAACCTGAGTCTCCGGCGCTGCATTCGCTGTAAGGCAGCAACTCTACCGCTGCGCCACCGTGCTGCCCGGTGGATGGATCAGCCATGATTTAATGGCGAGTACACTCGATGGGCTGAATGGCCGAATTTTGCTCCAATGACTTATGAACTCAAGGTAACCACAGACACATTGAGGAGAAGGATATATTAATGTATTGCATCAGGGAAATATCTAAGGGAGTATCTAAGTTCAGGTTGCTGCCTTGCAGCGCTTTCAGCGCCAGAGACCCGGGTTCGATCCCGACTACGGGCGCTGCCTGTACGGAGTTTGTGCATTCTCCCCGTGACCTGCGTGGGTTTTCTCCGGGTGCTCCGGTTTCCTCCTGCACTCCAAAGACGTGCAGGGTCTGTAGGTTAATTGGCTCGGTATAAATGTAAATGATCCCTATTGTGTGGAGGAGTGTGTGAGGGTGTGGGGACCGGTGGGTCGGTGCGGACCTGGTGGGCCGAAGCCTGGCCTCTGACGCTGTAAGGCAGCAACTCTACCACTGCTCCACCGAGCCGCCCAAATTCTCTGTCATTAAGTTGGAAAGGGGTGCAGGAGAGATTCGCGAAGATGTTACCTGGGCTTACAAGGTAGGGAGATAGGGAGAGGTTGGACAGGCTGGGACTTATTTTCTTTGGAGATTAATAGGCCGAGGGGTGACTTTATGGAGGTGCACAAGACCATGAGGGGCATCGTAATTTGAACGCTCACTGTCTTTTTCCCAAGGTAGGGGATTCTAAAACAAGAGGGGTTCACTTAAAGTGAGAGGGAAAGATTTTAACCGGAGCCCGCTTCTTTACTTTGTGATTGAGAGGGCAAAGTGTATTTGGAATGAAGAAACTATGGAATTGTGATATTTTTAAAAATATATTGGTGTTTATTGAAAGTAGTTTAGTTTTTTAGTTCAGTTCAGACAATAGACAATAGACAATATGTGCAGGAGTAGGCCATTCGGCCCTTCGAGCCAGCACCACCATACACTGTGATCATCCACAATCAGTACCCCATTCCTGCCTTCTCTCCAGACCCCTCCACTCCGCTATCCTTAAGAGCTGTATCGAACTCTCTCTTGAAAGCATCCAGAGATCGGCCTCCACTGCCTTCTGAGGCAGAGAATTCCACAGATTCACAACTCTCCGGGTGAAAACGTTTTTCCTCATCTCCGTTCTAAATGGCTGACCCCTTATTCTTAAACTGTGGCCCCTGGTTCTGGACTTCCCCCAACATCAGGAACATGTTCACACTGCCAGCCAGCTTTGTGTCACTAGGGCCCTGTGCAACTGCAGAAGGACCTCTTTGCTCCTATACTCAACTCCTCTTGTTATGAAGGCCAACATTCCATTGGCTTTCTTCACTGCCTGCTGTACCTGCATGCTTCCTTTCAGTGACTGATGCACTAGGACACCCAGATCTCGTTGTACGTCCCCTTTTCCTAACTTGACACCATTCAGATAATACTCTGCCTTCCTATTCTTACCACCAAAGTGGATAACCTCACACTTATCCACATTAAACTGCATCTGCCATGCATCCGCCACTCACACAACCTGTCCAAGTCACCCTGCAACCTCATAGCATCTTCCTCACAGTTCACACTGCCCCCCAGCTTTGTATCATCTGCAAATTTGCTAATGGTACTTTTAATCCCTTCATCTAAATTATTAATGTATATTATAAATAGCTGCGATCTCAGCACCGAGCTTGCGGTACCCCACTGGTCACTGCCTGCCATTGTGAAAGGGACCCATTTATCCCCACTCTTTGCTTTCTGTCTGTCAACCAATTTTCTATCCATGTCAGTACCCTACCCTCAATACCATGTGCTCTAATTTTCCACTAATCTCCTATGTGGACCTTATCAAAGGCTTTCTGAAAGTCCAGGTACACTACATCCACTGGCTCTCCCTTGTCCATTTTCCTAGTTACATCCTCAAAAAATTCCAGAAGATTAGTCAAGCATGATTTCCCCTTCGTAAATCCATGCTGACTCGAACTGATCCTGTTACTGCTATCCAAATGTGCCAATACTTCATCTTTTATAATTGACTCCAGCATCTTCCCCACCACTGATGTCAGACTAACTGGTATATAATTCCCTGTTTTCTCTCTCCCTCCTTTCTTAAAAAGTGGGATAACATTAGCTACCCTCCAATCCACAGGAACTGATCCTGAATCTATAGAACATTGGAAAATGATCACCAATGCGTCCATGATTTCCTGAGCCACCTCCTTAAGTACCCTGGGATGCAGACCATCAGGCCCTGGGGATTTATCAGCCTTCAGTCCCATCAGTCTACCCAGCACCATTTCCTGCCTAATGTGAATTTCCTTCAGTTCCTCCGTCACCCTAGGATCTCTGGCCACTAGAACATCTGGGAGATTGTTTGTGTCTTCCTTAGTGAACACAGATCCAAAGTACCTGGTCAACTTGTCTGCCATTTCCTTGTTCCCCGTAATAAATTCACCTGTTTCTGTCTTCAAGGGACCCACATTTGTCTTAACAATTTTTTTCCTCTTCACATACCTAAAGAAGCTTTTACTATCCTCCTTTATATTATTGGCTAGCTTACCCTCGTACCTCATCTTTTCTCCCCGTATTGCCTTTTTAGTCATCTTCTGTTGCTCTTTAAAGAGTCCCAATCCTCTGGTTTCCCGCTCTTCTTTGCTATGTTATACTTCTTCCCTTTTATTTTTATGCTGTCCCTGACTGCCCTTGTCATCCACGGGTGTCTCTTACTCCCTTAGAATCTTTCCTCCTCTTTGGGATAAATTGATCCTGCAACTTCTGCATTATTCCCAGGAATACCTGCCATTGCTGTTCCACAGTCTTCCCTGCTAGGGCCTCCTTCCAGTCAAATCTGGCCAGCTCCTGCCTCATGCCTCTGTAATCCCCTTTGCTCAATTGCAATACTTCCAATTTTCCCTTCTCCCTCTCAAATTGTAGATTAAAACTTATCATATTATGGTCAATACCTCCTAATGGCTCCTTTACCTTGAGTTCCCTTATCAAATCCGGTTCATTACACAACACTAAATCCAGAATTGCCTTCTCCCTGGTAGGCTCCAGTACAAGCTGCTCTAAGAATCCATCTCGGAAGCACTCCACAAACTCCCTTTCCTGGGGTCCAGTACCAACCCGATTTTCCCAGTCTACCTGCATGTTGAAATCTCCCATAACCACCGTGGCATTACATTTGCGACATGCCAATTTTAGCTCTTGATTCAACTTGCACCCTATGTCGAGGCTACTGTTTGGGGGCCTGTAGATAACTCCCATTAGGGTCTTTTTACCCTTACAATTCCCTACACACACTAGGGGCAAGGATATAAAGGAGGATAGTAAAAGCTTCTTTAGGTATGTGAAGAGGGAAAAAAAATGTTTCCAGCATCAGCAGTCTCTTTGTGCACACAATTTTAAAGACCTCCTTCAGTCTTTTCTTTTCAAGAAAACTAACCCGACCTGTTTACCTTTTAGAATCTTGCCTTTCTTGTTCCATCTCAGTGAATTAATTTTTTGCATCTGCCCGGAGTGCTCTTCATAATGTAGTAACAGCAACTATGTACACATCTCCGCACACTCTAACCACTTTCACATGCATCGTCAGTCAGATTTCTCTCTGCGTTTCCACTTCAGTCCCTTTGGCGATGAAATCTGATGCTTGGTAAAGTCAAGCTGCGTGTCATTGGTTTAGTTTAGTTTAGGTTTGGAGATGCAGCGCGGAAGCAGGCCCTTCGGCCCGCACCCGCCCCGCACCGACCAGCGATCCCCGCACACTGACACCATCCTACACACATTTAGGGGCAATTTACACTCAGAACGAGTATACAAACCCAAGCCAATTAACCTACAAACCTGCACGTCTTTGGAGTGTGGGAGGAAACCGATGATCTC
>NC_135992.1:4759378-4841614 GCF_053455715.1 Rhinoraja longicauda
GCGCAACAATGGGAGGGAACTGCAGATGCTGGTTTACATCGAAGATGGACACAAAATATGTCTCGCCAGGGAGTCGAGAGATATGGAAGGGGAAGGAAAGGTGAAAAAGATACACCTTACCCCTCCCATACCTCTAGACGCCCTCACCCCTGACTCGCAGTCTGAAGAAGGGTCTCGACCCGAAACGTCACCCATTCCTTCTCTCCTTCATTCCTACACTGGAATTTAGAAGGATGAGAGGAGGGAGATCTTATCGAAACGTATAAGATTATTAAGGGGTTGGACACGTTAGAGGCAGGAAACATTGTTCCCAATGTTGGGGGAGTCCAGAACAAGGGCCACACAGTTTAAGAATAAGGGGTAGGGCCATTTAGACGGAGATGAGGAAAAAACGTTTTCAGTCAGAGAGTTGTGAATCTGTGGAATTCTCTGCCTCAGAAGGCAGTGGAGGCCAATTCTCTGAATGCATTCAAGAGAGAGCTAGATAGAGCTCTTAAGCTCGCCCCGACGTGCAGCAACAGCGGCAGCGTGTTCGCCCGCCCCGGATCGGACTTATCATCGGCGGAGCCGGCCGTCTTCGGAGGCTGCGGGAGCGGCTGCGACTCGCCTTAGGCTCGGGCCGCTGCGGACCGTCAGGCGCGGCCTGCAACCACAACAACCTGACCGCGGGAGAGGACGGCAGGAGAAGGGAAAGACATTGTGGCCTTCCATCACAGTGAGGAGAGGACTGGAGGAGACTCACTGTGATGGATGTTTCTTTGATGGATGTTTCTTTTTTGTGTGTTTTTGGGGTTGTGTAATTTTAATGCCTATTTAATGTTTTTATTGTTGGACTGTGTTTGGGTTTTTGGGGTTGTATAATTTTAGTGCCTATTTAATGCTTTTATTGTTGGACTGTGGGTGACTGAATTTGGTCCAATATTGGATGACAAATAAAGCTATCTTGAATCTTGAATCTTAAGGATAGCGGAGTCAGGGGGTAAGGGGAGAAGGCAGGAACGGGGTACTGATTGTGAATGATTAGCCATGATCACATTGAATGGCGGTGCTGGCTCGAAGGGCCGAATGGCCTCCTCCTGCACTATTGTCTATTGTCCAGAGATGCTGCCTGTCCCGCTGAGTTACTCCGGCATTTTGTGTCTATCTTGGGTTTAAACCGGCATCTGCAGTTCCTTCCTACTCAGTGTCAACATACTGCTGAGAGTTTAGTTTAGTTTAGTTTAGTTTAGTTAGTTTAGTTTAGTTTAGTTTAGTTTAGTTTAGTTTAGTTTAGTTTTGTGTAGTTTAGTTCAGAGAGACAGCATGGAAACAGGCCCTTCGGCCCACATCGACCACCGATTACCCATACACTAGTTCTATGTCGCGCACACGAGGAGTAATTTACAGAAGCCGATTAACCTACAAACCTGCACGTCTTTGGAGAGTGGGAGGAAACCGGAGCACCCGGAGAAAACCCACGCAGGTCACGGGGAGAACGTGCAAACTCCGTACAGACAGCACCCGTGGTCAGGATGGAACCCGGGTCTCTGGCGCTGTGAGGCGGCAACTCTACCGCCGCGCCACCCTAGAATCTGTGAATTGTCAGAGTGTGGCTAAATGCGAATTGGAGGAACAGCGTCTCATATTTCTGTTGGGCAGCTTACACCCAGCGGGCAGTCTGAAGAAGGGTCTCGACCTGAAACGTCACCCATTCCTGCTCTCCGGAGATGCTGCCCGGCCCGCTGAGTTACCCCAGCATTTTGTGTCCATCTCCTGTAATCTTCTCTTGCGTGATCTGTCGTTGGTGGGGTCCCGCCTCCTTGTCAGTTGTGCAATCACGCAACCATGGAGACAAATGATTTCCCTGTGGTTAATTTTGTTTTGAAGCGTGCAAGATTTCTACCCAGATTATAATAACTGCTCTTTGAGTTCTGTGGCCTCAGTCCAAACCCACACAGTAGTTCTTGCAGTTTCGAAACGAAAAGGATTTGAACGGCTTCCTGGTGTCCGCTTTCAATTGGAAATTTCAATGAGGAGTCGCTGCCTCACAGCACTGGAGACCCGGGTTCCATCCATGACCACGGGCGTTGTCTGTGTGGAGTTTGCACGTTCATTGGATTCTGTACATTGTTCCTGATGTGTAAACCCCTGTCCCACTCAGGCGATTTTTTAGGCGACTATAGGCTTGTATACACTGGAATTTAGAAGGATGAGAGGAGATCTATCGAAACGTACAAGATTATTAAGGGGTTGGACACGTTAGAGGCAGGAACATGTTCCCTATGTTGGGGGAGTCCAGAACAAGGGGCCACAGTTTAAGAATAAGGGGTAGGCCATTTAGAACGGAGACGAGGAAAATCTTTTTCAGTCAGAGAGTTGTGAATCTGTGGAATTCTCTGCCTCAGAAGGCAGTGGAGGCCAGTTCTCTGAGTGCATTCAAGAGAGAGCTAGATAGAGCTCTTAAGGATAGCGGAGTCAGGGGGTATGGGGAGAAGGCAGGAACGGGGTACTGATTGAGAATGATCAGCCATGCTCACATTGAATGGCGGTTATGGCTCGAACGGCCGAATGGCCTCCTCCTGCACCTATTGTCTACAGGCGACTAGACCACCGGTTGCCGGGGTGTTGCCTGTACGGCCGTGAATCGTCTCCAAAGAGTCGCAGCGTTTTTCTGGTTTCCGCTGGATTTTGAAATGTTTCAACATTTTCGGCGACTGTGAGTTTGACGCCAATGATCGTAGCTTGACGTCTCCTGAAGGGGGCGCTGTCGTAGGTTGTCGCCAGGTGACGTAGGTTGTCGCCGGTGCTGACTTCGGTGAATTCCATTGGCGACTGCCCACGTCAACCGGCGACAGGTACCGGCACCAAAACCGGAGGCCAAAATGCGTGAGTTGTCTTCAGTTGTCGCCGACACGGTCGTAGCTTGTCGCGGGTGGACGTAGGTTGACTTCGGTTGCCGTAGGTTGCGGCCTGTGTGGTCGTAGGTTGTCGTAGGTGCGGTCGTAGGTGGACGTCCTACTCGCGACGATTGGGTCGCCGGTTGTCGGTGGCTTGCCGTAGCTTGACGTCGACTAGGTGGTAGGTTGTTTGTAGCTTGTCGTGGACATTGTCGTGGGGGGGAGGGAGGGTCCAGTCTCCATTTTTTCTTCGACCTGCTACGACTATGACAGTCGCCAGCAGTCGCCTAAAATATCGCCTACGTGGGACAGGCCCTTAAGATAGATCCAGTATACAGGTGATCGCTGGTAGACACGGACTCGGTGGGCCAAAGGCCTGTTTACACGCTGTATCTCTAAACTAAACTAAACTCAATTTAATTAAACTCAACTAAATAAAACTTAACTAAAGTAAACTTAACTAAAGTAAACTTAACTAAACTAAACTAGATTCAAGATCAAGATTCAATTTACTTGTCACATGTACCAATTAAGGTACAGTGAAATTGAGTTACCAAACTAAACTAAACAAAACTCTCTGTATACTAAAACTCTCGTTTGTGCGTTTGTTTGTTCCAGAACTACAGCCTAAAAAGTACAAGATAGCGCAACAATGTTAGGCCCACCTTACTCTCCGTCGTCCCTTTGCTGCTAATGGAAGAAGTTTCATTGAAATCGGTGTTATATTTTAAAGTTTTCTTCACATTTTAACGTTTAAATCTATCTCCTAGGGAGGCAGGGGGGAGGAAAAGGGGGGTTGAGGGGGATGGAGTGGGGGGGAGGGAGAAAGGGAGGGATGGAGGGAGGGAGGGAGGGGGAAGGGAGGGAGAAGGGAGGGAGGGAAGGAGGGAGGGAGGGAGGGAGGAGGGAGGGAGGGAGGGAGGGAGGGAGGGAGGGAGGGAGGGAGGGAGGGAGGGAGGGAGGGAGGGAGGGAGGGAGGGAGGGAGGGAGGGAGGGAGGGAGGGAGGGAGGGAGGGAGGGAGGGAGGGAGGAGGGAGGGAGGAGGGAGGGAGGGAGGAGGAGGGAGGGAGGGAGGGAGGGAGGGAGGGAGGGAAGGAGGGAGGGAGGGGGAAGGAGGGAGGGAGGGAGGAGGGGAAGAGTGGAGGGGCTGTACCAATGCAGGAGAGGTTTGGACCCAATGGATCCACTTGGTCTAGTACTAAACTAAATTTAACAAAAATAAACTAAATAAAACAAAAATAAAATAAACTAAACTTAACTAAACAAAATTAAACTAAACTTAACTAAATTAAACTAAACTAAACTAAACTAGAAGCATGCAAAACAGAGCTTTGCACTGTTCCTCAGTGCACGTGTCAATAACAAATCTAATGTCAGCTACAATTGGGATAGGTAACAAATGTTGGTCTCGGGAGACCATCGCCACCAGACGTTCTGCACTGATCACTGGTGTAAATGTGAGGGAATCAGAATGGAGGAATGACTTTAGCCAGAGAATGGGGAATGTATTTCCGCGCGGCGCAGCTGAGGCAAGTAGTAGTTGGGTGTGGAGAGGATGTGCCAGAGTCCGGGATCAGAGGGCACAGCCTCAGAATAAAAGGACGTACCTTCGGAAAGGAGACGAGGAAGAATTTCCTTTTTAGTCCGAGGTTGGTGAGCCGGTGAATCTGACCTTAGGACGGGTGTTAAAGGTTATGGGAAGACAGAAGAATGGGGTTGAGAGGGGAAGATTTAGATTTAGATTTTAGATTTAGAGATACTGCGTGGAAACAGGCCCTTCGGCCCACCGAGATACAGCGCGGAAACAGGCCCTTCGGCCCACCGAGTCCGCGCCGCCCAGCGATCCCCGCACATTAACACTATCCTACACACACTAGGGACAATTTTTACATTTACCCGGTCAATTAACCTACACACCTGCACGTCTTTGGAGTGTGGGAGGAAACCGGAGATCTCGGAGAAAACCCACGCAGGTCACGGGGAGAACGTACAAACTCCGTACAGACGGCGCCCGTAGTCAGGATCGAACCTGAGTCTCCGGCGCTGCATTCGCTGTAAGGCAGCAACTCTACCGCTGCGCCACCGTGCTGCCCGGTGGATGGATCAGCCATGATTTAATGGCGGAGTACACTCGATGGGCTGAATGGCCGAATTTTGCTCCAATGACTTATGAACTCAAGGTAACCACAGACACATTGAGGAGAAGGATATATTAATGTATTGCATCAGGGAAATATCTAAGGGAGTATCTAAGTTCAGGTTGCTGCCTTGCAGCGCTTTCAGCGCCAGAGACCCGGGTTCGATCCCGACTACGGGCGCTGCCTGTACAGAGTTTGTATGTTCTCCCGTGACCTGCGTGGGTTTTCTCCGGGTGCTCCGGTTTCCTCCCGCACTCCAAAGACGTGCAGGGTCTGTAGGTTAATTGGCTCGGTGTGTGTGTAAATGATCCTATTGTGTGGAGGAGTGTGTGAGGGTGTGGGGACCGGTGGTCGGTGCGGACCTGGTGGGCCGAAGCCTGGCCTCTGACGCTGTAAGGCAGCAACTCTACCACTGCTCCACCGAGCCGCCCAAATTCTCTGTCATTAAGTTGGAAAGGGGTGCAGGAGAGATTCGCGAAGATGTTACCTGGGCTTACAAGGTAGGGAGATAGGGAGAGGTTGGACAGGCTGGGACTTATTTTTCTTTGGAGATTAATAGGCCGAGGGGTGACTTTATGGAGGTGCACAAGACCATGAGGGGCATCGTTAATTTGAACGCTCACTGTCTTTTTCCCAAGGGAGGGGATTCTAAAACAAGAGGGGTTCACTTAAAGTGAGAGGGGAAAGATTTTAACCGGAGCCCGCTTCTTTACTTTGTGATTGAGAGGGCAAAGTGTATTTGGAATGAAGAAACTATGGAATTGTGATATTTAAAAAATATATATTGGTGTTTATTGAAAGTAGTTTAGTTTTTTAGTTCAGTTCAGACAATAGACAATAGACAATATGTGCAGGAGTAGGCCATTCGGCCCTTCGAGCCAGCACCACCATACACTGTGATCATCCACAATCAGTACCCCATTCCTGCCTTCTCTCCAGACCCCTCCACTCGCTATCCTTAAGAGCTGTATCGAACTCTCTCTTGAAAGCATCCAGAGAATCGGCCTCCACTGCCTTCTGAGGCAGAGAATTCACAGATTCACAACTCTCCAGGTGAAAACGTTTTTCTCATCTCCGTTCTAAATGGCTGACCCCTTATTCTTAAACTGTGGCCCCTGGTTCTGGACTTCCCCAACATCAGGAACATGTTCACACTGCCAGCCAGCTTTGTGTCACTAGGGCCCTGTGCAACTGCAGAAGACCTCTTTGCTCCTATACTCAACTCCTCTTGTTATGAAGGCCAACATTCCATTGGCTTTCTTCACTGCCTGCTGTACCTGCATGCTTCCTTTCAGTGACTGATGCACTAGGACACCCAGATCTCGTTGTACGTCCCCTTTTCCTAACTTGACACCATTCAGATAATACTCTGCCTTCCTATTCTTACCACCAAAGTGGATAACCTCACACTTATCCACATTAAACTGCATCTGCCATGCATCCGCCCACTCACACAACCTGTCCAAGTCACCCTGCAACCTCATAGCATCTTCCTCACAGTTCACACTGCCACCCAGCTTTGTATCATCTGCAAATTTGCTAATGGTACTTTTAATCCCTTCATCTAAATTATTAATGTATATTATAAATAGCTGCGATCTCAGCACCGAGCCTTGCGGTACCCCACTGGTCACTGCCTGCCATTGTGAAAGGGACCCATTTATCCCCACTCTTTGCTTTCTGTCTGTCAACCAATTTTCTATCCATGTCAGTACCCTACCCTCAATACCATGTGCTCTAATTTTCCCACTAATCTCCTATGTGGGACCTTATCAAAGGCTTTCTGAAAGTCCAGGTACACTACATCCACTGGCTCTCCCTTGTCCATTTTCCTAGTTACATCCTCAAAAAATTCCAGAAGATTAGTCAAGCATGATTTCCCCTTCGTAAATCCATGCTGACTCGAACTGATCCTGTTACTGCTATCCAAATGTGCCAATACTTCATCTTTTATAATTGACTCCAGCATCTTCCCCACCACTGATGTCAGACTAACTGGTATATAATTCCCTGTTTTCTCTCTCCCTCCTTTCTTAAAAAGTGGGATAACATTAGCTACCCTCCAATCCACAGGAACTGATCCTGAATCTATAGAACATTGGAAAATGATCACCAATGCGTCCATGATTTCTTGAGCCACCTCCTTAAGTACCCTGGGATGCAGACCATCAGGCCCTGGGGATTTATCAGCCTTCAGTCCCATCAGTCTACCCAGCACCATTTCCTGCCTAATGTGAATTTCCTTCAGTTCCTCCGTCACCCTAGGATCTCTGGCCACTAGAACATCTGGGAGATTGTTTGTGTCTTCCTTAGTGAACACAGATCCAAAGTACCTGGTACAACTTGTCTGCCATTTCCTTGTTCCCCGTAATAAATTCACCTGTTTCTGTCTTCAAGGGACCCACATTTGTCTTAACAATTTTTTTCCTCTTCACATACCTAAAGAAGCTTTTACTATCCTCCTTTATATTATTGGCTAGCTTACCCTCGTACCTCATCTTTTCTCCCCGTATTGCCTTTTTAGTCATCTTCTGTTGCTCTTTAAAAGAGTCCCAATCCTCTGGTTTCCCGCTCTTCTTTGCTATGTTATACTTCTTCCCTTTTATTTTTATGCTGTCCCTGACTGCCCTTGTCATCCACGGGTGTCTCTTACTCCCCTTAGAATCTTTCCTCCTCTTTGGATAAATTGATCCTGCAACTTCTGCATTATTCCCAGGAATACCTGCCATTGCTGTTCCACAGTCTTCCCTGCTAGGGCCTCCTTCCAGTCAAATCTGGCCAGCTCCTGCCTCATGCCTCTGTAATCCCCTTTGCTCAATTGCAATACTTCCAATTTTCCCTTCTCCTCTCAAATTGTAGATTAAAACTTATCATATTATGGTCAATACCTCCTAATGGCTCCTTTACCTTGAGTTCCCTTATCAAATCCGGTTCATTACACAACACTAAATCCAGAATTGCCTTCTCCCTGGTAGGCTCCAGTACAAGCTGCTCTAAGAATCCATCTCGGAAGCACTCCACAAACTCCCTTTCCTGGGGTCCAGTACCAACCCGATTTTCCCAGTCTACCTGCATGTTGAAATCTCCCATAACCACCGTGGCATTACATTTGCGACATGCCAATTTTAGCTCTTGATTCAACTTGCACCCTATGTCGAGGCTACTGTTTGGGGCCTGTAGATAACTCCCATTAGGGTCTTTTTACCCTTACAATTCCCTACACACACTAGGGCAAGGATATAAAGGAGGATAGTAAAAGCTTCTTTAGGTATGTGAAGAGGGAAAAAAAATGTTTCCAGCATCAGCAGTCTCTTTGTGCACACAATTTTAAAGACCTCCTTCAGTCTTTTCTTTTCAAGAAAACTAACCCGACCTGTTTACCTTTTAGAATCTTGCCTTTCTTGTTCCATCTCAGTGAATTAATTTTTTGCATCTGCCCGGAGTGCTCTTCATAATGTAGTAACAGCAACTATGTACACATCTCCGCACACTCTAACCACTTTCACATGCATCGTCAGTCAGATTTCTCTCTGCGTTTCCACTTCAGTCCCTTTGGCGATGAAATCTGATGCTTGGTAAAGTCAAGCTGCGTGTCATTGGTTTAGTTAGTTTAGGTTTGGAGATGCAGCGCGGAAGCAGGCCCTTCGGCCCGCACCCGCCCCGCACCGACCAGCGATCCCCGCACACTGACACCATCCTACACGCATTTAGGGGCAATTTACACTCAGAACGAGTATACAAACCCAAGCCAATTAACCTACAAACCTGCACGTCTTTGGAGTGTGGGAGGAAACCGATGATCTCGGAGAAAACCCACGCAGGCCACGGGGAGAACGTACAAACTCCGTACAGACGGCGCCCGTAGTCGGGATGGAACCCCGGTCTCTGGCGCTGTAAGCGCTGTAAGGCAGCAACTCTACCGCTGCGCCACCGTGACCGCCCCTTAGCACAATACGAAGCATTGTACAATTAATGTACAATACATTCAGTGATTTGCATCCTTGCCCTCTCAGGTGCCTCAGTCTATCAGTCTCACGCAGGCACTAATTCTCCAAATAAACTACTGGTAATAATAATAATAATAATAATAATAATGCATTACATTTACATAGCGCTTTTCTAAACACTCAAAGACGCTTTACAAGGTTTACTAAAACATAAAAGAAAATAAATAGATAAATAAGTAACCGAAGAGAAACGGAAAAAGAAGGTGAGGTGACAGTCAGTGACTGAAGGCAGTGCTGAACAGGTGAGACTTCAGGTGAGTTAATGCAGCACTTTTTTGGGTTTTAATGGTGTGGTGAACTGATTGAAAGGCGCAGAGTGGAACTGGGCCCTTCAGTCCATCGGCCACCAACTTATACTAGCTTAGATGAGTTAGTTATCAGTCTAGTTTAGTTTATTACTGTCAGGTGCATCTAAGTGCAGCGAAAAGATTTGTTGTTGCGTGCCCTGACACTCTTCATGATTACGATCAAGCCTTCCACAGTGTACAGATGCAGGATAAAGGGAATAACGTTTAGTGCAAGATAAAGTCCAGTAAAGTCCCACTAAAGATCGCTCGTACCATGTTATCTCACTTTCTCTTGCACTCCACGCCCACCACCACAATCCCACACACACACTAGGGACAATTTACAATCTTTACCGAAGCCAATTAACCTGTCTCCACCGATATCCTTCCTTTGTCCCGCCCCCCTGACATCAGTCTGAAGAAGGGTCTCGACCCGAAACGTCACCCATTCCTTCTCTCCCGAGATGCTGCCTGACCCGCTGAGTTACTCCAGCATTTTGTGAATAAATCGATTTGTACCAGCATCTGCAGTTATTTTCTTATACTATGTAACCTACAAACCTGTTGGTCTTTGGAGCGTGGGAGGAAACCGGAGCGCCCGGAGGAAACCCACGCGGGTCACGGTGAGAACGTACAAACTCCGTACGGACAGCACAACTTCCTTTCCGCCGGCCAACCTGCCCCATCTACACTACTTCCATCTGCCCGAGCTTGGTCCATGTCTCTATAACCTTTCCTATCCATGTTTCTTAAACTATCTCCTCTGGCAGCTCGTCCATACACCTGCCTCTCTTTATGTCGAAACATTGCTCCCATCAGGTGCCCATTAAATCCTTCCCCTCTCACCTCCAACCTACTTCCTCTCGTTCTCGATTGCCCTACTCTGGGTAAAAGATCGTGCATTTACCTTGTCTATTCCTTTAGTATAAGAAAATAACTGCAGATGCTGGTACAAATCGAAGGTATTTATTCACAAAATGCTGGAGTAACTCAGCAGGTCAGGCAGCATCTCGGGAGAGAAGGAATGGGTGACGTTTCGGGTCGAGACCCTTCTTCAGTCTGAAGAAGGGTCTCGACCCGAAACGTCACCCATTCCTTCTCTCCCGAGATGCTGCCTGACCTGCTGAGTTACTCCAGCATTTTGTGAATAAATACTGTCTATTCCTTTGATGATCTTATGCACCTGTGTAAGATCGACCTCTCATCCTCCTGCGCTCCAAGGAATATAGTACGAGCCTGGAAACTCCTCGACAATAAAAACTCTCCTCCTGCTTCACCCCTGCCCCACCACTCTATCTCCAGGTCCCTCAGGTCGGCCGACTTGGGGCTACTGACTATCCCGCGGTCTAGGCTTAAGCTCAGGGGTGACCGCGCTTTTGCGGTTGCAGCTCCTAGACTGTGGAACAGCATCCTCTCCCCATCAGAACTGCCCCCTCCATCGACTCCTTTAAGTCCAGGCTCAAAACCTATTTCTACTCCCTAGCGTTGAGGCCCTCTGAGGGGGCGCTGTGAACTGTTTATGTATGTGCTGTTATGTTTGTGTGCCATTGTATGTTCGTTTCTTAGTACCTGAACTGATGTACAGCACTTTGGTCAACGTGGGTTGTTTTTAAATGTGCTATACAAATAAAATTGACTTGACTTCCAACCATATCTTTTCTTCCGGCTTCACATTTCACTCCTTTTCTTTCTTTTTCTTAGTTTAGTTTAGAGATACAGCACGGAAACAGGCCCTTCGGCCCACCAACTCCATGCCGACCAGCGATCCCCGCACAATAACACCATCCAACACACATTCGGGACAATTTACAATTTTTACCGAAGCCAATTAACCTACAAACCTGCAGGTTTTTGGACAGGCTAGATGCAGGGAAAATGTTCCCGATGTTGGGGGGAGTCCAGAACCAGGGGTCACACAGTTTAAGAATCTGTGGAACTCTCTGCCTCAGAAGGCAGTGGAGGCCAATTCTCTGAATGCATTCAAGAGAGAGCTAGATAGAGCTCTTAAGGATAGCGGAGTCAGGGGGTATGGGGAGAAGGCAGGAACGGGGTACTGATTGAGAATGATCAGCCATGATCACATTGAATGGCGGTGCTGGCTCGAAGGGCCGAATGGCCTCCTCCTGCACCTATTGTCTATTGTCTATTGTCTGCCACAGAAGCAGTGGAGGCCAATTCACTGGGTGTTTTCGAGTGAGAGTTGGATTTAGCTCTGAGGGCTAATGGAATCAAGGGATGTAGGGAGAAGGCAGGAACGGGGTACTGATTGTGAATGATCAGCCATGATCATATTGAATGGCGGTGCTGGCTCGAAGGGCCAAATGGCCTCCACCTGCACCTATTTTCTATTTTTCCATGTTTCTATGGATAGGACCGATTTGGAGGGGTATGGATCAAACACGGGCAGGTGCAACTAATGCAGCTGGGGCATGTGAGCATGTTGGTCGGTGTGAGCAAATTAGCCGAAGGGCCTGCTTCCACAGGGCATGACTCAATGACTCAAGAGATTAGTGGATGTAGCTCAATCCATCGCACTTACCTGCCTCCCCACCATTAACTCCATCTACACTTCCCACTGCCTCAGGAAAGCAGCCTTTACACCCCACACCCTCAGTCAGAAGATACAAAAGCTTAGGTGTGGCATGGTGGCGCAGTGGTAGAGTTACTGCTCGGGTTGCCAACTGTCCCGTATTAGCCGGGACATCCCTTATTTTGGGCTAAATTGGTTTGTCCCGTACGGGACCCGCCCTTGTCCCGTATTAGGCCTGGGGGGCGCTGTAGGTCCGTAAACTGCAGGCCCGGGGGTCGCTGTAGGCCCGGACACTGTAGGCCCGGACACTGCAGGCCCGGGGGCGATGTAGGCCCGGACACTGTAGGCCCGGACACTGCAGGCCCGGGGGTCGCTGTAGGCCCGGACACTGTAGGCCCGGACACTGCAGGCCCGACACTGCAGGCCCGGGGCCGCTGTAGGCCCGGACACTGTAGGCCCGGACACTCCTTATCTCAGTTCAGTTCAGTTTCAGTTCAGGTTTATCAGTCTGAAGAAGGGTCTCGACCCGAAACGTCACCCATTCCTTCTCTCCTAGATGCTGCCTGACCCGCTGAGTTACTCAGCATTTTGTGATACCTTCAGTTCAGGTTAGTTCAGTTCAGTTCAGTTTTCACTTCAGGTTAGTTCAGTTTCAGTTCAGTTTAGTTTATTGTGTGGGAAGGAACTGCAAACGCTGGGCTCGACCCGAGACGACACCCATTCCTTCTCTCCAGAGAAAGCTGCCTGTCCCGCTGAGTTACTCCAGCACTTTGTGTCTGTCTTCAGTTTAGATTATTGTCACGTGTACCGAGGTACAGTGAAAAGCTTTTGTTGCGTTGTGGACCAGTCAGCGGAAACACAATACACGATTACAATCGAATTGCATTTCGTATCTGTGTACGTGATAAGAGCAAGAACGTTCAGTGCAAGGTAAAGCCAGTAAAGTTCAATCAAAGATAGTGCGATGGTCGCCAATGAGACAGATAGAAGTGCAGGACTGCTCCCTGCCTGTGATGGGATGGTTCAGTTTGCCTGGGTGTCCATCTTCCAAGTCCACTGAGGCTTGGCAGGTGGTGAAAGAAGAACAAGGAGTTGGCAGGGGTCTGGCGGAAAAGGTTGGGATGGGGGCAATAAGGCTTACGACACGATACGATAGAACTTTTTTCTTCCAGGAGGTAAGTTGGTCAGCGGTAGAGTTGCTGCCTTACCACGCCGGAGACCCGGGTTCCATCCCGACCTGTCTGCGCGGAGTTTGTACGTTCTCCCCCCCGTGACCTGCGTGGGTTTTCTCCGAGATCTTCGGTTTCCTCCCACACTCCAAAGACGTGCGGGTTTGTAGGTTAACTGGCTTGGCGTCTATGTGAATTGTCCCCGGTGTGCGTGGGATAGTGTTAGCGCGCGGGGATCGCTGGTCGGCGCGGACTCGGTGGGCCGAAGGGCCTTTCACAGCGCTGTGTCTCTAAACTAAACTAAACTAAACTAAACCAAACTAAAAAACGGACGTAAAACACAACAAGGTGCGTGAAACGTGAAATTAAAGTGAAGAGTGGAAAGCCCAGGATTGGGGAGGTGCAAAGATTGGGGTGTGGTGGTGAGGGGGTGTCAGTCTCCCCCATGACAGATGGAGGGAGGAGTTGTACAGATTGATAGCCACATGGAAGAAGGATCTTGTGTGGCGTTCTGTGCGGCATCTTGGCCATCAATCTGGACCTCCAACTCTTTGTAGATTGGGGAGAGGAAACACGGAAACATAGAAAATAGGTGCAGGAGGAGGCCATTCGGCACTTCGAGCCAGCACCGCCATTCATTGCGATCATGGCTGATCATCCACAATCAGTAACCCGTGCCTGCCTTCTCCCATACCCCCTGATTCCACTAGCCCCTGGAGCTCTATCCATTTCACAAAATGCTGGAGTAACTCAGCGGGTCAGGCAGCATCTCAGGAGAGAAGGAATGGGTGACGTTTCGGGTCGAGACCCTTCTTCAGACTCAAGAATAAGATCCCCTCTCATCCTTCTAAGCTCCAGTGAAAGACGAAAGACAACCCTAGTCTTTTCCAATCTTTCCTCATATGTCCGTCCCGCCATCCCGGGGATTAACAATAGACAATAGACAATAGGTGCAGGAGGAGGCCATTCGGCCCTTCGAGCCAATGTGATCATGGCTGACCATTCTCAATCAGTACCCCCGTTCCTGCCTTCTCCCCATACCCCCTGACTCCGCTATCCTTAAGAGCTCTATCCAGCTCTCTCTTGAATGTATTCAGAGAATTGGCCTCCACTGCCCTCTGAGGCAGAGAATTCCACAGGTACCTGGTGCACCCACGCTGCACTGCCTCAATAGCAAGGACGTCCTTCCTCAAATTGGGAGAGAGCCCCCTTACCTGCTCATTCGATGCCCAGCCACCCCTTGTAGGCGGTGAAGTCGTGCTCAGAGACGGAGTCGCTGGAGGTGTCTTCAGAGGTGTAGGAGGAGGAGGAGGAGGAGGAGGAGGAGGATGTGGTGGGGGACGCGGAGGTGGAGCCGGTGTCCGGGGTGGGCGTTGGAAGTCGCTGCTTGCCGCCGGGCCCTTGCTCCCTCAGGAGGACCTCCAGGCGGCGGATGTAGTCCACCGCCGAGCGCAAGGTGTCCACCTTGCTCATCCTCCGGCCTGCCCCTCCTGGCGGCACGTGGCGCTGCAGGTTGACGAAGCCCAGGTTGACCATCTTCACCCGGTTCCTCTCCCTCTCGTTGCGCCGGCCGTTGGAGACGGTCTCCGGCGAGCCGTGGTGGCGGTGGCCCCTCGAGGCGGGCCTCCCCGCGCCCGGCGAGCGCGGCTTTTCCATCGCCTGCCCAGGCCCCCAGCGCCCAGCGGCACCTCCGCCAGCGACAGGTTCCCCTCCCCGACTGATCCCTCTCTGACCGAGCGTTTCCTGGAGTCCCAGGCAGACTCTGGCTGGCTGCTTCCACGCCCTCAAAGCTAGTCCAGACCTGCCCGTCCCAATGAGCCGCGCTCCCTCCTTCCCTCCTTCCCTCCCTCCCTCCCTCCCTCCCTCCCTCCCTCCCTCCCTCCCTCCCTCCCTCCCTCCCTCCCTCCCTCCCTCCCTCCCTCCTCCCTCCCTCCCTCCCTCCCTCCCTCCCTCCCTCCCTCCCTCCCACCCTCCCTCCCTCCCTCCCTCCCTCCCTCCCTCCCTCCATCCCTCCCACCCTCCCTCCCTCCCTCCCTCCCTCCCTCCCTCCCTCCCTCCCTCCCTCTTTCCCTCTTTCCCTCCTTCCCTCCCTCCCTCCCTCCCTCCCTCCCTCCCTCCCTCCCTCCCTCCCTCCCTCCTTCCCTCCCTCCCTCCCTCCCTCCCACCCTCCCTCCCACCCTCCCTCCCTCGCTCCCTCGCTCCCTCCCTCCCTCCCTCCCTCCCTCCCTCCCTCCCTCCCTCCCTCCCTCCCTCCCTCCCTCCCTCCCTCCCTCCCTCCCTCCCTCGCTCCCTCCCTCCCTCCCTCCCTCCCTCCCTCCCTCCCTCCCTCCCTCCCTCCCTCCCTCCCTCCCTCCCTCCCTCCCTCGCTCCCTCCCTCCTTCCCTCCCTCCCTCCCTCCCTCCACGGAGAGAGAGAGAGAGAGTCTCTGTCAATTAATCAGCCACATTCTCGTTGCAGCCGCGGCCTCTCGTTAACCCTCGCTCTGCCACCCTCGACCTCGCCCTCGCCCCCACGTCCTCCCCTCCCCGCCTCTCTGCCCTCGCGGTGGCGCAGCGGGTAGGGGCTTCTGCCTCGCGAGGACGTGCAAACTCCTCACAGACAGCGCCCGCGGTCGGGGTGGAACGTGGGTCTCTGGCGCTGAGAGGCAGTGACTGCCCGGGCAGTCGGGGGGGGGGGGGGGGGGGGGGGGGGGGCGGGGGGGGGGGGGGGGGCGGGGGGGGGGGGCGGGGGGGGGGGGGGCTTCAGGTGAGAGAGGCAAAGTTTAAAAGGAGATGCGAGGGGGCATGTTTTTTTTTGACGTGGGGGCCTGGAACGCGAGCCAGCCAGATACGCCAGCGGCCTTTCAGAGTCTGAATGTTTTCAAGCGAGAGCTAGATTGAGCTCTTCGGGCGAAGGGAATCGAGGGATATGGGGAGAAAGCAGGAACGGGGCACTGGTTTAAGATGATCAGCCACGATCACATTGAACGGCGGGGCTGGCTCGAAGGGCCAGGCGGCCTACTCCTGCGCCTATTGTCCATGTTTCCATGTTTCTCACAGCGCCAGAGGCCCGGGTTGGATCCTGACCACAGGTGCTGCCTGCACGGAGTTTGTACGTCCTCTCAGACGTTACTCTGCATGAATACAGTCAAGCCGAACTCAAGTGCAACAGATGGAGGGGAAACATAGAAACATAGAAACATAGAAAGTAGGTGCAGGAGTAGGCCATTCGGCCCTTCGAGCCTGTACGCACTGCCATTCAATATGATCATGGCTGATCATCCAGCTCAGTATCCCGTACCTGCCTTCTCTCCATACCCCCTGATCCCTTTAGCCACAAGGGCCACATCTAACTCCCTCTTAAATATAGCCAATGAACTGGCCTCAACTACCTTCTGTGGCAGAGAATTCCACAGATTCACCACTCTCTGTGTGAAAAAAAACCTTCTCATCTCCGTCCTAAAAGACTTCCCCCTTATCCTTAAACTGTGACCCCTTGTTCTGGACTTCCCCAACATCGGGAACAATCTTCCCGCATCCAGCCTGTCCAACCCCTTAAGAATTTTGTAAGTTTCTATAAGATCCACCCTCAATCTTCTAAATTCCAGCGAGTACAAGCCCAGTCTATCCAGTCTTTCTTCATATGAAAGTCCTGCCATCCAGGGATCAATCTGGTGAACCTTCTCTGTACTCCCTCTATGGCAAGAATGTCTTTCCTCAGATTAGGAGACCAAAACTGTAGGCAATACTCCAGGTGTGGTCTCACCAATGCCCTATACAACTGCAGCAGAACCTCCCTGCTCCTATACTCAAATCCCTCACTATGAATGCCAACATACCATTCGCTTTCTTCACTGCCTGCTGCACCTGCATGCCTACTTACACCGACCGAAGATAGACCCTGGAGTAACTCAGCGGGTCAGGGCAGCTGGGGAGAAGGAACTCACGGCGCCAGGCTGAGCAGAGGCAAGGTGCGGAAACACTCAACAGGTCGAGCAGCATCTGTGGAAGGAGAAGCGGAACTGACGGAGGGTCTTCGAACGGAATCACCGACTCTGCATCTCTTTCCACGGATGCTGCCTGCCCAGCTGGGAGTTTCCACCGCTTCCCTTTTTTAATTTTCCTGCTTCAAGCTTCAAGCTTCATCAGTTACATCGACTCCATCTACACCTCGCGCTGCCTCGGCAAGGCCAGCAGCATCATCGAGGGCCAGTCTCACCCCGGCCACTCCCTCTTCTCCCCTCTCCCACCGGGGCAAGAGGTACAGAAGTGCGAGAACGCACACCTCCAGATTCAGGGACAGTTTCTTCCCGGCAGTTATCAGAAAAACTGAACAATACAATACAACACAATACAATATATCTTTATTGTCATTGTCCAGGGGTACAACGAGATTGGGAATGCGCCTCCCATACGATGCAATAAATTAATTAGCTAGTCAATATTAATTTAAACAACCCAATGAAACAAATTAGAACAGTTTTAAGACAGAATAAAGTGCAAGTAGATCTGTGCCGGTTCACTGTGCGATGTGACCATCCGGCTCAGCAGGACCGGTTCATGGCGGCTATGGCCCTGGGGATGAAGCTGTTCCTGAGTCTGGAGGTGCGGGCGTAGAAGGCCTTGTATCGTAAATTGTAAACATATAACATATAACAACTACAGCATGGAAACAGGCCTGTCCGGCCCTACCAGTCCACGCCGACCATTCTCCCTGACCTAGTCTCATCTACCTGCACTCAGACCATAACCCTCCAATCCCCTCCTATCCATATACCTATCCAATTTACTCTTAAATAATAAAATCGAGCCAGCCTCCACCACTTCCACCGGAAGCCCATTCCATACAGCCACCACCCTCTGAGTAAAGAAGTTCCCCCTCATGTTACCCCTAAACCTTTGTCCCTCAATTCTGAAGCTATGTCCCCTTGTTGGAATCTTCCCCACTCTCAAAGGGAAAAGCCTACCCACGTCAACTCTGTCCGTCCCTCTCAAAATTTTAAAAACCTCTATCAAGTCCCCCCTCAACCTTCTACGCTCCAAAGAATAAAGACCCAACCTATTCAACCTCTCTCTGTAGCCTAAGTGCTGAAACCCAGGCAACATTCTAGTAAATCTCCTCTGTACCCTCTCCATTTTGTCGACATCCTTCCTATAATTTGGCGACCAGAACTGCACACCATACTCCAGATTCGGCCTCACCAATGCCCTGTACAATTTCAACATTACATCCCAACTTCTATACTCGATGCTCTGATTTATAAAGGCAAGCATACCAAACGCCTTCTTCACCACCCTATCCACATGAGATTCCACCTTCAGGGAACAATGCACAGTTATTCCCAGATCCCTCTGTTCCACTGCATTCCTCAATTCCCTACCATTTACCCTGTACGTCCTATTTTGATTTGTCCTACCAAAATGCAGCACCTCACACTTATCAGCATTAAACTCCATCTGCCATCTTTCAGCCCACCCTTCCAAAAGGCCCAAGTCTCTCTGTAGACTTTGAAAATCTACCTCACTATCAACTACTCCACCTATCTTAGTATCATCTGCATATTTACTAATCCAATTTGCCACACCATCATCCAGATCATTAATGTAAATGACAAACAACAGTGGACCCAACACAGATCCTTGGGGCACTCCACTAGACACTGGCCTCCAACCTGACATACAATTGTCAACCATTACCCTCTGGTATCTCCCATTCAGCCATTGTTGAATCCATCTTGCAACCTCACTATTAATACCCAACGATTTAACCTTCTTAATCAACCTTCCATGTGGAACCTTGTCAAATGCCTTACTGAAGTCCATATAGACAACCTCCACAGCCTTGCCCTTATGAATTTCCCTGGTAACCTCTTCAAAAAATTCAAGAAGATTAGTCAAACATGACCTTCCAGGCACAAATCCATGTTGACTGTTTCTAATCAGGCCTTGATTATCCAAATAATTATATATATTGTCCCTAAGTATCTTTTCCATTAATTTTCCCACCACAGACGTCAAACTAATAGGTCTATAATTGCTAGGTTTACTTTTAGAACCTTTTTTAAACAAAGGCACAACATGCGCAATGCGCCAATCTTCCGGCACCATCCCTGTTTCTAATGACGTTTGAAATATTTCCGTCATAGCCCCTGCTATTTCTGCACTAACTTCCCTCAATGTCCTAGGGAATATCCTATCAGGACCTGGAGACTTATCCACTTTTATATTCTTCAAAAGTGTCCGTACCTCCTCTTCTTTAATCCTCCTAATTTCCATCACTACTCTACTTGTTTCGCTTACCTCACATAATTCAATATCCTTCTCCTCGGTAAATACCGAAGAAAAGAAATTGTTTAATATCTCCCCCATTTCTTCCGGCTCAGCACATAGCTGTCAAGTCAAGTCAAGTCAATTTATTTGTATAGCACATTTAAAAACAACCCACGTTGACCAAAGTGCTGCACATCTGACTAGGAAAAAAAAGAAACATACAGTGGCAGGCAGCCAAACACAACGGCGCGGCCATCTTGAACAAAATGTTAATTCAATCACCCACAGTCCAACAATAAAAGCACTAAACAGGCACCCAAATTACCCAACCCCAAAAAACCCCCCAAAACACAGTCCAACAATAGAAGCATTAAATAGGCATTCAAATCACACACCCCAAAACCCCCAAAAACACAGTCCAACAATAAAAACATCAAACAGGCACTCAAACCACCCAACCCCAAAAACACACAAAAAAGAAACATCCACTCTGACTCTCTAATGAACCAAATGTATCCCTCACTATCCTTTTGCTATTGACATATCTGTAGAACCCCTTGGGGTTTACTTTTACATTACTTGCCAAAGCAGCCTCATATCTTTTTTTCGCTTTTCTAATTTCCTTCTTAAGATTCCTTTTACATTCTTTATATTCCTCAAAAACCTCATTTACTCCCTGCCGCTTATATTTATTGTATATCTCCCTCTTTTTCCGAACCAAGTGTCCAATTTCCCTGGAAAACCACGGCTCTTTCAAATTATTATTCTTTCCTTTCCACCGAACAGGGACATAAAGACTCTGTACTCTCAAAATTTCACCTTTAAATATCCTCCATTTCTCTATTATATCCTTTTCATAAAACAACAATTTCCATTTCACTCCTTTTAAATCCTTTCTCATCTCCTCAAAATTAGCCTTTCTCCAATCCAAAATCTCAACCCTTGGTCCAGATTTGACCTTCTCCATAATGATATTGAAACTAATGGCATTATGATCACTAGACCCAAAGTGCTCCTCAACACATACCTCCGTCACCTGACCCATCTCATTTCCTAACAGGAGGTCCAACACTGCCCCTTCTCTGGTAGGCACCTCTACGTATTGCTGCAAAAAACTATCCTGCACACATTTTACAAACTCCAAACCATCCAGCCCTTTAACAGAATGTGATTCCCAGTCTATATACGGAAAATTGAAATCACCCACAATCACCACTCTGTGCTTACTACTAATATCTGCTATCTCCTTACATATTTGCTCTTCCAATTCTCGTTCCCTATTTGGCGGTCTATAATACACCCCTATAAGTGTTGCTAAACCTTTCTCATTTCTGAGTTCCACCCAAACAGCCTCCTTAATCGAGCCTTCTAGTCTGTCCTGCCAAAGCACTGCTGTGATATCCTCCCTGACAAGCAATGCAACACCCCCACCTCTTGCCCCTCCGATTCTATCACATCTGAAACAATGAAATCCTGGAATATTTAATTGCCAATCGCAACCCTCCTGCAACCATGTTTCACTGATCGCCACAACATCATACTTCCAGATGTCAATCCAGGCTCTAAGCTCATCCACCTTTCTTACAATGCTCCTAGCATTAAAATATACACATTTAAGGGACCCATCATTTCTTATTCTCAGTTTATTTCTTTTCCCTTCTTTCTCTCCTACATATTGGGTCTGAGTGTTTCCCTTTTCTGCCTCCTGCCTCACACACTGCCTATTAGCTATCTGTGTTTGAGTCCCTCCCCCCAACCGTACTAGTTTAAAGTCTCCGCAGTTATTTTAGCAAATCTCCCCGCCAGGATATTGGTTCCCCTCGGGTTCAGATACAACCCGTCCTTTTTGTACAGGTCATACTTCCCCCAGAAGAGGTCCCAATGATCCAGAAACTTGAAACCCTGCTCCCTGCACCAGTTCCTCAGCCACGTATTTATCCTCCACCTCACTCCATTCCTATTCTCACTATCGTCTGCCCGATGGTAGAAGTTCGACAGAACCCATGGCTGGGGCCCGGGTCTGGGGAGCCGGTGGCTGGGGCCCAGGTCTGGGGAGCCCGTGGCTGGGGCCCAGGTGAGGGGCTGGTGGCTGGGGCCCGTGGCTGGGGCCCAGGTGTGGGGCCGGTGGCTGGGGCCCGGGTCTGGGGAGCCCGTGGCTGGGGCCCAGGTGTGGGGCCGGTGGCTGGGGCCCAGGTCTGGGGAGCCCGTGGCTGGGGCCCAGGTGTGGGGCCGGTGGCTGGGGCCCAGGTCTGGGGAGCCCGTGGCTGGGGCCCAGGTGTGGGGCCGGTGGCTGGGGCCCAGGTCTGGGGAGCCCGTGGCTGGGGCCCAGGTGTGGGGCCGGTGGCTGGGGCCCAGGTCTGGGGAGCCCGCGGCTGGGGCCCGGGTTGGCGCTACAGAGGCATCCGGAGAGAGGACCCGGCAGCAATGGTGGAGGGGTCGGCGCGGCGGTCGATGATGGCCGACGGTCGAGGACGGACCACGTGGAAATGAGGACGTGGCCTTGCTGAGGGAAGGAACAATGGAGGACCCGGTGTGGGGGGCCGCCGTGAGAGGGGGGAGGGGGTCGTGGGGGGGACGGGACAATGGAGGGCCCGGCATGGTGGACCGCCATGAGGGTGGAGGTTGGGGGGATGAACCTTGTAACCTTGTCTGCGCCCTTTATGGGCGACTATTTGCATACCTTGTGCAAGCTCAGAATTTCACTGTGGCTTGTCACATATGACAATAAATTATTCATTCATGCATCCCATCACCATCTAGAGAGTGGTCCTGACCTCCAATCTACCTTATTGGAGAGCCTTGGACAATCTGTACTTGGACTCTGCTGAGCTTTATCTTGCACTAACATTATGCCCTTTATCCTGCATCTGTACGCGGTGTGCGGCTCGATTATAATCACGTCTAGTCTTTCCGCTGACTGGATGGCAGTTGTTTCAGTGTACTATGCATTCAAGAGAGAGCTAGATAGAGCTCTTAAGGATAGTGGAGTCAGGGGGTTATGGGGAGAAGGCAGGAACGGGGTACTGATTGAGAATGACCAGCCATGATCACATTGAATGGCGGTGCTGGCTCGAAGGGCCGAATGGCCTCCTCCTGCACCTATTGTCTATTGTTACACTTGTATGGTATCAGTGATGCTTATCTAAGATGCATCTAAGTGCTTATGTATCGTGATACTTGTACTGAACTGTACACACAAAGGAATTTCACTGTACCTCGGTACACACGACAATAAACTAAACTCAACTAAACAAACAAAGCTAAGGTCATAAGTGAAAGGGGCATAATTAGGCCATTCGGCCCATCAAGTCTACTCCACCATCATGGCTGATCTATCTTTCCCTCCTAACCCCATTTTCCTGCCTTCTCCCCGTAACCCCTGACTCCCGTACTAATCAAGAATCTATCTATCTCTGCCTTAAAAACATCCACTGACTTGGCCTCCACAGCCGTCTGTGGCAAAGAATTCCACAGATTCACCACCCTCTGGCTAAAGAAATTCCTCCTCATCTCCTTCCGAAAGGAACATCCTTTAATTCTGAGGCTGTGCCCTCTGGTCCTAGACTCTCCCACTCAACTTCAAGCTCCTCCTATAAACATACAAAGCCCTAAACGGGCTTGCCCCCCCACCCCCCCCCCATATCAAACATCTTCTAACCCACCACTCTATCTCCAGGTCCCTCAGGTCGGCCGACTTGGCGCTACTGACTATCCCGCGGTCTAGGCTTAAGCTCAGGGGTGACCGCGCTTTTGCGGTTGCAGCTCCGAGACTGTGGAACAGCATCCCTCTCCCCATCAGAACTGCCCCCTCCATCCACTCCTTTAAGTCCAGGCTCTAAACCTATTTCTACTCCCTAGCGTTTGAGGCCCTCTGAGGGGGCGCTGTGAACTGTTTATGTATGTGCTGTTATGTTTATGTGCCATTGTATGTTCGTTTTCTTAGTACCTGAACTGATGTGCAGCACTTTGGTCAACGTGGGTTGTTTTTAAATGTGCTGTACAAATAAAATTGACTTGACTTGACTTGACTTGTGGAAACATCCTCCCCACATCCACTCGATCAGGGCCTTTCACTATTCGGTAAGTTTCAATGAGGTTTCCCCCCTCCCCTCCTCATCCTTTTAAACACCAGCGAGCACAGGCCCAGCGCTGTCAAACGCTAAGCTAAACTACAGTTTGATGTTCGGGACCAGGGGACTTTTGGCAGTGGCCTGGGGCTGGTTTTTATCACTCATCTAATATCACTGACGCAAGATTTGATTTCTCACCGCTGTTTGTGGTTGTGCGCCGCGTACAAATTGGTTACAAGCAAAAACAAAATGCCTCGTTAACTCCAAATGGCTTTAGGACAAACGCAAGATGTCAAGAAAAGAAACACGAGCTGCTTTTCGTTCCTATTTGTCTTGGCTTTGTGGAGAGGTCTTATTCACCTGCCTCAATCTGACTGCTCCTAAATAGTCCGAAGAAGGGTCTCGACCACGAAACGTCGCCCATTCCTTCTCTCCCGAGGTGCTGCCTGACCCGCTGAGTTACTCCAGCATCTAGTGCGTTCCTAAATAGCATGCACTGGCCGAGTCAGGGAGTCCTGATGCATCTTTATCGGGGTTTGGCCGGGCTGCATTTGGACTATTGCGCGCGTTTCTGGTCGCTCCTTGCAGGGAGGGTGTGGAGGCTTTGCAAAGGGCGCAGAAGAGGTTTAACAGAAGGAACTGCAGATGCTGGTTTACACCAAAGATGGATACAAAATGCCGGACGGGCAGCGTGTCTGGAGAGAAGGAACGGGCGACGTTTCGGGTCGAAAGGCTTTTTCACCCCTTACCCTTCCACGTGCCTGTGTCTCCCCTCTCCCCTGACTCTCAGTCCGAAGAAGGGTCTCAACCCGAAACGTCGCCCATTCCTTCTCTCCAGAGATGCTGCCTGTTCCCGCTGAGTTGCTCCAGCATGTCGTGTCCATTTACCAGAATAATGCCTGGGTTGGAGGGGATTAGCTACAGGGAGAGGTTGGGCAGACTTGGAGTGTTTTCTCTGAAACGCTGGAGGTCGAGAGAAGTATATAAATTTATGAGAGGTGTAGATAAGGGTGGCGCAGCGGTAGAGTTGCTGTCTTGCAGCGCCGGAGACCCGGGTCAAGTCAAGTCAAGTCAAGTCGAGGCTATATTTAAGAGGGAGTTAGATGTGGCCCTTGTGGCTAAAGGGATCAGGGGGTATGGAGAGAAGGCAGGTACGGGATACTGAGTTGGATGATCAGCCATGATCATATTGAATGGCAGTGCGTACAGGCTCGAAGGGCCGAATGGCCTACTCCTGCACCTATTTTCTATGTTTCTATGTTTCTAAGTCAAGTTTATTTGTCACATACATATACAAGATGTGAAGTGAAATGAAAGTGGCCACGCCTGCGGATTGTGCTAAACTACAAAACAGAATAGAATATATTTATTTTTTAGCACAATTAATACAGTAAATTAAATGAGTCCCTGGTGATGTGAGAGTTAACAGTCCTGATGGCCTGTGGGAAGAAACTCCGTCTCATCCTCTCCGTTTTCACAGCGTGACAGCGGAGGCGTTTGCCTGACCGTAGCAGCTGGAACAGTCCATTGCTGGGGTGGTAGGGGTCCCCCATAATGTTGCTGGCTCTGGATCTGCACCTCCTGATGTATAGGTCCTGCAGGGGGGTGAGTGTAGTTCCCATGGTGCGTTCAGCCGAATGCACTACTCTCTGCAGGGCCTTCCTGTCCTGGGCAGAGCTGTTCCCAAACCAGACTGTGATGTTGCCGGACAGGATGCTCTCTACAGCCCCAGAGTAGAAGCACTGAAGGATCCTCAGAGAGACTCTGAATTTCCTCAGCTGTCTAAGGTGGTAAAGGCGCTGCCTTGCCTTACTCACCAGTGCGGCAATGTGTGTTGTCCATGTCAGATCCTCTGTGATCCCGACTACGGGCGCTGTCTGTACGGAGTTTGTACGTTCTCCCCGTGACCTGCGTGGGTTTTCTCCGAGATCTTCGGTTTCCTCCCGCACTCCAAAGACGTGCAGGTTTGTAGGTTAATTGGCTTGGTCAATGTAAAAATTGTCCCTCGTGCGTGTGGGATAGTGTTAATGTGCGGGGATCGCTGGTCGGTACGCACGCGCTGGGCCGAAGGGCCTGTTTCCGCGCTGTATCTCCAAACAGTCAGAACCTTTCTCCGAGGATTGAAATATTAAATACTAGGGGGAATAACTTTAAGGTGAGGGGGGGGGGCAATGTTTAATGGAGACGTGCAGGGGCTGTTTTTTACAGAGAGGGGTGGGGGGTGCCTGGAAAGAGCTGTGGCGAGTGGTGGTGGAGGCAGATGCATGTGGTCTTGAGGAGCCTTTTGGATAGGAGCATGGTAAACCTTTCGGTAAAGTGAGGTGGACTTGAATCTCCCTGTGCAGTTGCAGATGTGACAAATTTGACACAAATGAATAGACAATAGACAATAGGTGCTTCGGCCCTTCGAGCCAGCACCGCCATTCAATGTGATCACGGCTGATCATTCTCAATCAGTACCCCGTTCCTGCCTTCTCCCCATACCCCCTGACTCCGCTATCCTTAAGAGCTCTATCCAGCTCTCTCTTGAATGCATTCAGAGAATTGGCCTCCACCGCCTTCTGAGGCAGAGAATTCCACAGATTCACAACTCTCTGACTGGAAAAGTTTTTCCTCATCTCCGTTCTAAATGGCCCACCCCTTGAAGATGTGATGTGGATGACTTATTAGGGGGCCTGTCCGGTTGACGTGGGCAGTCGCCAATGGAATTTACCAAAGTCAGCACCGGCGACAACCTACGACAGCGCCCCCGTCAGGAGACGTCAAGCTACGATCATTGGCGTCAAACCCACAGTCGCTGAAAATGCTTAAACATTTCAAAATCCAGCGGCGACCAGAAAAACGCTACGGCTCTTTGGAGACGACTCACGACCGTACAGGCGACACCCCGGCAACCGGGCGGCAACAGCCTAGTCGCCTGTAGTCGCCTAAAACATCGCCTGAGCGGGACAGGGGCTTTAGAGCCTCGGCTGTGTGGATGACTCTAGGCTGACACCCACTGGAGCTCTGAGGAAGTGCTGCAGAAGGCAACTCCACTTTGGTGGTAGGAATAGGAAGGCAGATTATTATCTGAATGGTGTCAAGTTAGGAAAAGGGGACGTACAACGAGATCTGGGTGTCCAAGTGCATCAGTCACTGAAAGGAAGCATGCAGGTACAGCAGGCAGTGAAGAAAGCCAATGGAATGTTGGCCTTCATAACAAGGGGAGTTAAGTATAGGAGCAAAGAGGTCCTTCTGCAGTTGTACAGGGCCCTAGTGAGACCGCACCTGGAGTACTGTGTGCAGTTTTGGTCTCCAAATTTGAGGAAGGATATTCTTGCTATTGAGGGCGTGCAGCGTAGGTTTACTAGGTTAATTCCCGGACTGGCAGGACTGTCGTATGTTGAAAGACTGGAGCGACTAGGCTTGTATACGCTGGAATTTAGAAGGATGAGAGGGGATCTTATCGAAACATATAAGATTATTAAGAGGTTGGACACGTTAGAGGCAGGAAACATGTTCCCGATGTTGGGGGAGTCCAGAATCAGGGGCCACAGTTTAAGAATAAGGGGTAGGCCATTTAGAACAGAGATGAGGGAAACCTTTTTCACTCAGAGAGTTGTAAATCTGTGGAATTCTCTGCCTCAGAAGGCAGTGGAGGCCAATTCCCTGAATGCATTCAAGAGAGAGCTAGATAGAGCTCTTAAGGATAGCGGAGTCCGGGGGTATGGGGAGAAGACAGGAACGGGGTACTGATTGAGAATGATCAGCCATGATCATATTGAATGGCGGTGCTGGCTCGAAGGGCCAAATGGCCTCCTCCTGCACCTATTTTCTATGTTTCTATGTTTTAATACCCATCCAACTCAATTTACAAGTCGTAGAAATAAATAACTGCAGATGCTGGCTTATACCAAAGATAGACACAAAGTGCTGGAGTAACTCAGCGGGTCAGACGGGTCAAGTCATGAAGGGTCCTGACCCAAAACATCACCCATCATCTTTCTCCAGGGATGCTGCCTGACCCGTTGAGTTATTCCAGTACTTTGCATCTATTTTTGGTATAAACCAGCATCTGTAGTTCTACATATACACACACACGAATACACACACACACACACACACACACACACACACACACACACACACACACACGCATATACACACACACACACACACACACACAGCTTTCCGCAGAGACCGTTCCCTCTGCAACTCCCTGGTCAACTTGTCCCTTCCTACCCAAACCACCCCATCCCCGGGCACTTTCCCCTGCAACCGCACGAGATGCAACACCTGTCCCTTTAGCTCCCCCCTCGACTCCATCTAAGGACCCAGACGGCCTTTCCAGGTGAGGTAGAGGTTCACCTGCACCTCCTCCAACCTCATCTACTGCATCCGCCGCTCCAGGTGTCAACTTCTCTACATCGGCGAGACCAAGCGCAGGCTCGGCGATCGTTTCGCTGGACATCTCCGCTCAGTCCACCTTAATCTACCTGATCTCCCGGTGGCTGAGCACTTCAACTCCCCCTCCCATTCCCAATCTGACCTTTCTGTCCTGGGCCTCCTCCCCTGTCAGAGTGAGGCCTAGCACAAATTGGAGGAACAGCACCTCATATTTCACTTGGGCAGCTTACACCCCAGCGGTATGAACATTGACTTCTCTAACTTCAAATAGCCCTTGCTTTCCCCCTCTCTCTCTCTATCTCCTCCCCTTCCCAGTTCTCCCACCAGTCTTACTGTCTCTGACTACATTCTATCTCTGTCCCGCCCTCTCCCCTGACATCAGTCTGAAGACGAGTCTCGACCCGAAACGTCACCCATTCCTTCTCTCCCAAGATGCTGCCTGTCCCGCTGAGTTACTCCAGCATTTTGTGTCTATCTTCGGTTTAAACCAGCGTCTGCAATCCTTTCCTACGCACATATACACATACATACATACACATAAACACACGCATATAGAGTAAACACACATACACACACACATACAGAGTAAACACACATAAGCACACACATACACACTGGCATATACACACACTCACATATACATATATACACATACACATACATATATACAATGACACATACACATACACACACGCACACACACACATACACATGCATGCATACATACACACACAGGCACATATACACACACAAACACACACGCATACACACACACGCACACACAAATACGCACACACACACACACACGCACATATATACAAAGACACATACACACACACACACACAGGCACACACACACAATCACACATACACACACGCATACACATGCACATACACACACACACATACTCACACACATATATACAAAGTCACACACAGGCGCATACACACACACGCACACACACATACGCATGCACACATATATACACACACATATATACAAAAACACATACACACACACACGGGCATGTACACACCCACAAACACAATACACACACACATACATACGCACATGCACACATACACACACACACACACACACACACACACACACACACACACACACACACACACACACACACACACACACACACACACACACATACACACACACATATATACAAAGACACATATATACACACACAGGCACACACACGTATATACAAAGACACACACACAGGCATATACATACACACACACACACTCATACACACGCACACACACACACACATATATACAAAGACACATACACATACACACACACACACACACACACACACACACACACACACACACACACACACACACACACACACACACACACACACACATATATACAAAGACACACACACACATATATACAAAGACACATACACACATACACACACACACACACACATATATACAAAGACACACACACACACACACATATATACAAAGACACATACACACACACGTGCACAGTGGAACAAAGTGCTGAGGTCAGGCTGTGTTAGCCTTGGCTGTGGTGTGTGCTGGGTCAGTGTGGGTGCCTGCACTGTGGACCTGGCTGGTCACTGCTGTCCCAGGACACTGCACCATGATGGTGAGGCTGGTCTCCCCCAGCTGTACCGGGCCCGACCAGGACTCCGGCCCCACCTGCCCGGACATGTTCAAGGTAAGTCAGGACACTTCAACTTCAACAACTCGACAACGTCACACATTCAGTGCAACGATTTCCACGTCTCTGGAGCTTTGCAACAAACACGCTGACACCTTTACCCTGCATCTGTGCATCTGTGCAGTGGCGGTGCAGCGGGTAGTGTTGCTGCCTCACAGCGCCGGAGACCCGGGTTCGATCCTGACGACGGGCGCTCTCTGTGTGGAGTTTGTACGTCCGTTCTCCCCGTGACCCGCGTGGGTTTTCTCCGGGTGCTCTGGTTTCCTCCCACACTCCCAAAGACGTGCGGGTTTGTAGGTTAATTGGCTTCTGTAAAAAAATACCCCTGGTGTGCATGGAGTGGATAAGGAAATGGAACAGCGTAGAACTCATGTATGAACGGATGGTTGATGGTTGCCCTGGACTCGGTGGCCTGAACGGTCTGTTCCCAAGCAGTATCTGGAAACTAAGCTAATCTCACGGTATTTTGTGCAAAGTTCGTTTGAGCTTCCAGAACAACTGCGGCCATTCTGACCATCCTGGCTATGCTAGCTCACTGAAAGTGCCTTGTTAATCAGCCCCCTTAAGAATAAGGGGTAGGCCATTTAGAACTGAGATGAGGAAAAACTTTTTCAGTCAGAGAGTTGTGAATCTGTGGAATTCTCTGCCTCAGAAGGCAGTGGAGGCCAATTCTCTGAATGCATTCGAGAGAGAGCTGGATAGAGCTCTTAAGGATAGCGGAGTCAGGGGGTACGGGGAGAAGGCAGGAACGGGGTACTGATTGAGAATGATCAGCCATGATCACATTGAATGGCGGTGCTGGCTCGAAGGGCCGAATGGCCTCCTCCTGCACCTATTGTCTATTGTCTATTGCCCCATTCTCCCACTCCTCTCCCAAATCCTTGCAAAATTTCAAGCAATTCCCCACTTTCCCTCAGAGAAATCCTGTTAAATCTGCTTTCTCTGTCCTTTTCTGCACCATAAGTCATGGCAATGTTAAAAAATATATAATCTCCCTCTCTCTCTCTTTCCTCTCTCTCCCCCCTCTCTCTTTCCTCTCTCTCCCCCCCCCCTCTCTCGGTTCTTTTGCCAAAGTTATGGACTGCATACAGCAGTATTTGTGCATAGCAAGCTCATATAAACAGTGATAAGATGGAGTAAACAGTACAGAATAACATCAGAGGTTGTTTGGCGAGGTTGGGGACTTAGTTTACTATAGTTTAATATAGTTTAATTTAGTTTAGATCGAATTAGATTGTCTGTGGTCATTGAAGGGTTTGCAATAGTGGTGTGTGTTATAGATTAAATATGATATGTACTTGGGAGTGTTCTTTAGTTTCGTTTAGAGATACAACGTGGAAACAGGCCCTTCGGCCCACTGAGTTCTCACCGACCAGTGATCCCCGCACACTAACACTATCCTGCACACACTAGGGACAAGTTTACATTTATACCGAGCCAATTAACCCACAAACCTGCACGTCTTTGGAGTGTGGGAGGAAAGCGAAGATCTCGGAGAAAACCAAACGCAGGTCACGGGGAGAACGTACAAACTCCGTACAGGCAGCGCCCGTGGTCGGGATCGAACCCGGGTCTCTGGCGCTGTGAGGCAGCAACTCTGCCGCCGCTCCACCGTGCCGACCTGGAGTAAACAGTTCAGAATAACCTCAGAGGTTGTAGTGGGGACTTCTTGCCTTTGTGTTACTAGACATCTGATTTTCAAATGGACACCGGGTTTGTGGGTATTCTCTGCCTCAGAAGGCAGTGGAGGCCAATTCTCTGAATGCATTCAAGAGAGAGCTAGATAGAGCTCTTAAGGATAGCGGAGTCAGGGGGTATGGGGAGAAGGCAGGAACGGGGTACTGATTGAGAATGATCAGCCATGATCACATTGAATGGCGGTGCTGGCTCGAAGGGCCGAATGGCCTCCTCCTGCTCTTATTGTCTATTGTCTATTGTTTAATGCCACATCTGAAAGATGGAATCTCCACCAGCGCTACACTCCCCCACTGCAGTGGCTATTCAAACGTGTAGGAAAGCAACTGCAGGTGCTGGTTTACACCGAAGAAAGACACAAAATGCTGGAGTAACTCAGCGGGTCAGGCAGCATCTCTGGAGAGAAGGAATGGGTGACTTTTCAGGTCGAGACCCTTCTTCAGACTGGATCTAAAAATACCCATTGACTTGGCCTCCACAGCCTTCTGTGGCGAGGAATTTAACAGAATCACCACCCTCCGACTAAAGAAATTCCTCCTCATGTCCTTTCTAAAGGTACAAACTTTTATTCTGAGGCTGTGCCCTCTGGTCCTAGAAGGGTCTGAAGAAGGGTCTCGGCCCGAAACGTCGGACCCATTCCTTCTCTCCAGGGATGCTGCCTGTCCCGATGAGTTACTCCAGCATTTTGTGTGGAAATTCAGACGCTGAGAGCCATGGAAAACCTCGAACTTTCCACCTTTGATTCATGACAATATCTTCCGAGAAACCTAGAAAGAACGAACTACAGATGCTGGCTTACAAAATAAGACACAGAGTTTAGAATAAAAGCTCCTTTTTACATACCATGCCCGACGTACACAGTTTTATGGAGGATTCTTAAATGCTCACAATGAAGCATTGTTTGACAATTCTTTTTCCACTATATTATTCCCTCAAAATATCCAACCAGATGTTTTAGAGAAAAAATGACACAAAGTGCTGGAGTAACTCAGCGGGTCAGACAGCATCTCTGGAGAACATGGACAGGCGACATTTCAGACTGGAAGAAAGTCACCTATCCACATTCTTCAGAGATGCTGACTGACCCGCTGAGTTAATCTAGCACTTAATATCAGTCTGAAAAAGGGTCTCGACCCGAAACGTCACCCATTCCTTCTCTCCCGAGATGCTGCCTGACCTGCTGAGTTACTCCAGCATTTTGTGAATAAATACCTTCGATTTGTACCAGCATCTGCAGTTATACTACTTTAGGTTAGTTTGGTTTAGTTTAGAGATACAGCGCGGAGACAGGCCCTTTCGGCCCACCGGGTCCGCGCCGACCAGCGATCCCCGCACACTAACACACTATCCTGTGCACACTAGGGACAATTTTTTTTACATTTACCAAGTCAATTAACTTACAAACCTGCACGTCTTTGGAGTGTGGGAGGACACAGAAGATCTCGGAGAAAACCCCACGCAGGTCACGGGGAGAACGTACAAACTCCGTACAGACGGCGCCCGTAGTCGGGATCGAACCCGGCGCTGCATTCGCTGTAAGGCAGCAACTCTGCCGCCGCGCCACCGTGACCGCCCAGCGATATGCAGAGATATGCATTATAATCATTAGGGAGAGGTTTATTCTTAGGATTATTATTATCATGTGCACCAAAGTACAGCGAAAAGCTTTGTTTTGCATGGAAACTCGTCAGGGAGGCTGGCTCCGGCCTGGGGGCGGAGTTGGAGTTGGGTTCAAGGGAGGAGGTGGTCTCGGAGGGGAGGGCGCACCTCAAACTGCGGAGCATCTTGGACAATACAGCCCATCCCCCTCCATGACACGCGCTGGCCAACCTGAGGAGCACCTTCAGCAACAGACTGGTCCCACCAAGATACAGCACAGAACGCCACAGGAGATCCTTCTTCCCTGTGGCTATCAAACCGCACAACTCCCCCCCCTCCCCTTCTGTCCTGGGGTAGACTGAGACTGACACCCCCCTCCCCAATCTTTTCACGTCCCCCAATCCTTTCCACTCATCACTTTACTTTCATGTTTCATGTATTTGGTGTTTTGTGTATTTTGTGTTTATATGACTGTTGGCAGATCAATTACCCTCCTGGGATCAATAAAGTTCTATCGTATCGTATCGTACCGGACAGATTAGATAATACCGTGCAGGAGAGAACTGCGGATGCTGGTTTGAATCGAAGGTAGACACAAAATGCTGGAGTAACTCAGCGGGACAGGCAGCATCTCCGGAGAGAAGGAATGGGCGACGTTTCGGGTCGAGACCCTTCTTCAGACCCAAAGAGTGACCCAAAAGCCACCTCCGGCGCTGACAAAGTTACAAAGAAAGCCGGCTCCCCCTTTTAGTCCACACCCCCCCCCCCCACAGCGGTCCCCCCCCACGCCGGGTCCTCCATTGTTCTTCCCCTCCCTCCCCCCCCCTCACGGCCGTCCTCCACACTATCATTGACCGCGGGTCGACCCGCGAGGCTTCACCATCACCCAGGCCCCTGATTATTAAGGGGTTGGACACGTTAGAGGCAGGAAACATGTTCCCAATGTTGGGGGAGTCCAGAACCAGGGGCCACAGGTTAAGAATAAGGGGTAGGCCATTTAGAATGGAGATGAGGAAAAACTTTTTCAGTCAGAGAGTTGTGAATCTGTGGAATTCTCTGCCTCAGAAGGCGGTGGAGGCCGATTCTCTGGATGCATTCAAGAGAGAGCTAGATAGAGCTCTTAAGGATAGCGGAGTCAGGGGGTATGGGGAGAAGGCAGGAACGGGGTACTGATTGAGAATGATCAGCCATGATCACATGGAATGGCGGTGCTGGCTCGAAGGGCTGAATGGCCTCCTCCTGCACCTGTTGTCTATTGTCTATTGTCTCACCGCTGTCGATGCCCACTTCACGCCTCCTTGGCGCCGACCCGGGCCCCAGCTGCTGGCTCCGTCGGTCGCTCCGGTAACCCAGGCTCTGACCCACGAGACCCGGGCTTCCACGCGGCGATCCGGGAGGCCTCGAGATCATGGCTCCTCGATAAAGTCCTCCGGCCGCGATCCCCTCCGACCGTGTTTCCTTCTGGCCGCATTCCCAGTCCACAGCCGCAGCCCGTCTGGAAGGCTTCTGGCCCTGCGGCCCGTCGGGAAGGCTTCTGCCCACGCGGCCCGTCGGGAATGCTTCTGACCCTGCGGCCTGTCAGGAAGGCTTCTGGCCCTGCGGCCTGTCAGGAAGGCTTCTGGCCCTGCGGCCCGTCGGGAATGCTTCTGGCCCTGCGGCCTGTCAGGAAGGCTTCTGGCCCTGCGGCCTGTCAGGAAGGCTTCTGGCCCTGCGGCCCGTCGGGAAGGCTTCTGGCCCTGCGGCCCGTCGGGGAGGCCTCAGTTTACCTCAGAGTTTGGCTGTAATTCAACATTGGATGGTTTGGGTTGGGGTTTTGGGGAGTTAGATATAAGATTGCTGGTATTTTTTTAATGATCCGAAATGTCACCAATCCATGTTCTCCAGAGATGCTGCCTAACCCTCTGGGTTATTCCAGCACTCTGTGTCTATCTCTCCTCAGAAGGCAGTGGAGGCCAATTCTCTGGATGCTTTCAAGAGAGAGTAAGATAGAGCTCTTAATGATAGCGTAGTCAGGGGGTATGGGGAGAGGGCAGGAATGGGGTACTGATTGTGGATGATCAGCCATGATCACATTGAATGGCGGTGCTAGCTCGAAGGGCCGAATGGCCTCCTCCTGCACCTATTGTCTATTGTCTATCTCTCTGGAATCAGCGAAGACGCAGCCTAGACCGTCACGCAAACCAATCTCCCTTTCATCGACTCCATCTACACCTCGCGCTGCCTCGGCAAGGCCAGCAGCATCATCAAGGACCAGTCTCACCCCGGCCACTCCCTCTTCTCCCCTCTCCCATCAGGCAAGAGGTACAGACGTGTGAAAACGCACACCTCCAGATTCAGGGACAGTTTCTTCCCGGCTGTTATCAGGCAACTGAACCATCCCACCACAACCAGAGAGTGGTGCTGAACTACTATCTACCTCTTTGGAGAACCTCGGACTATCTTGTATCGGACTTTACCGGACTTTATCTTGCACTAAACGTTGTTCCCTTCATCTTGTATCTGTACACTGTGGACGGCTCGATTGTAATCATTGTAGTCTTTTTGCTAACTGGGTAGCACCCGTAGTCAGGACTGAATCCGGGTCTCTGGTGCCGTGAAGCAGCAAATCTACTGCTGCATCACGGTGCGATCCTAAATGGGGTAGACAATAGACAATAGACAATAGGTGCAGGAGTAGGCCATTCGGCCCTTCGAGCCAGCACCGCCATTCAATGTGATCATGGCTGATCATCCACAATCAGTACCCCGTTCCTGCCTTCTCCCCATACCCCCTGACTCTGCTATCCTTAAGAGCTCTATCCAGCTCTCTCTTGAATGTATTCAGAGAATTGGCCTCCACTGCCTTCTGAGGCAGAGAATTCCACAGATTTACAACTCTCTGACTGAAAAAGTTTTTCCTCATCTCCGTTCTAAATGGCCTACCCCTTATTCTTAAACTGTGGCCCCTGGTTCTGGACTCCCCCAACATTGGGAACATGTTTCCTGCCTCTAACGTGTCCAACCCTTTAATAAGTTTATACGTTTCGATAAAGTAGAGGTGAATCGGACAGCACCCTGGTTTGTGGATGGGCCGTCCAGAAGCCTGATAACAGAGGGGAAGTAGCTGTCCCCGAGTCTGGTGGTGCGCGCTTACAAGCTTCTGCACCTCAGTTGCAAAATAGGAAACTCTGGCACAATGCATCTGCTATCACCCTTCACTGTCTCTAACCTTCCTGGACAGTCCTTCAAGATGGAAGATGACTTGCTTCCATTTCAGTGCTGTGGGCGTACAAACTCCGTACAATACAGCACCCGTAGTCAGGATCGAACCTGAGTCTCCGGCGCTGCATTCGCTGTAAGGCAGCAACTCCAGCACTGCGCCACCGTGCCGCCTTCTTCCACTTTCCTAACAATATCCCTTGATCAGGATGCTTTCTCCATCTTCCAATCTACCTCGCTGCAACTCTTGCACTTTAAAAAAATTATCTGCACTTTCTCTTTAGCTGTAACACTATCTTCAGTCTGAAGAAGGGTCTCGACCCGAAACGTCACCCATTCCTTCTCTCCCGAGATGCTGCCTGACCTGCTGAGTTACTCCAGCATTTTGTGAATAAATCAGTGCTGTGGGCGACTGATGTGGAACCACGGGCTGATGGTGTAGGAGTTACTTGATAAGAGCAGGTAGCTTTGGAGGTGGTACACTCCTTGTACGACTTACGCCGGGCATTTGAGTGTCCCCGATGCATGGTCTCCGGCCATCCCAGACGCTTCTATATTTTATATATATTTTTAATATTTAGAGATACAGCGCAGAAACAGGCCCTTCGGCCCACCGGGTCCGCGCCGACCAGCGATCCCCGCACATTAACACTATCCTACACACACTAGGGACAATTTTTTACATTTGCCCAGCCAATTAACCTACATACCTGCACGTCTTTGGAGTGTGGAAGGAAACCGAAGATCTCGGAGAAAACCCACGCAGGTCACGGGGAGAACGTACAAACTCCGTACAGACGGCGCCCGTAGTCAGGATCGATCCTGAGTCTCCGGCGCTGCATTCGCTGTAAGGCAGCAACTCTACCGCTGCGCTACCGTGCCGCCTTCTTCCACTTTCCTAACAATATCCCTTGATCAGGATGCATTCCCCATCTTCCAATCTACCTCGCTGCAACTCTTGCTCTTTTAAAAAATAATCTGCACTTTCTCTTTAGCTGTAACACTATCTTCAGTCTGAAGAAGGGTCTCGACCCGAAACGTCACCCATTCCTTCTCTCCTGAGATGCTGCCTGACCTGCTGAGTTACTCCAGCATTTTGTGAATAAACACCTTCGATTTGTACCTGCATCTGCAGTTATTTTCTTATGTCATCTCAGTTCAGTTCAGTTTGATTCAGTTAATGCATCGAGGTGCAGGGAAAAGCCTTTGTTGCGTGCTAGCTAACAGTCATCCCAACCTGAAGTAGCAGTAGAATTCAACGCAAGCAAAAGTCAGATATGATCTTATGGAAACATTTAAATTTCTTAAGGGATTGGACAGGCTAGATGCAGGAAAAATGTTCCCGATGTTGGGGGATCCAGAACCAGGGGTCACACTGTTTAAGAATAAGGGGTTGGCTATTTAGGACTGAGATGAGGAAAAACCTTTTCACCCAGAGAGTTGTGAATCTGTGGAATTCTCTGCCGCAGAAGGCAGTGGAGGCCAATTCACTGGATGTTTTCAAGAGAGAGTTAGATAGAGCTCGTAGGGCTAACGGAATCAAGGGCTATGGGGAGAAAGCAGGAATGGGGTACTGATTTTTGATGATCAGCCATGATCATATTGAATGGCGGTGCTGGCTCGAAGGGCCGAATGGCAGACTACTGCACCTATTTTCGATGTTTCTATGTCAGGAGTGAGGTTAAACGGACATGTGCAGGTAGAAGAGAGTGTTTGGACAGAAAGTCTCAAATAGTGGTTATTCTTGTCATAGAGTCAGAGAGAGATGCAGTACAGAATCAGGCCCTTCAGCCCACTGTGCCCGTGCTAACCTTCAACAGCTCAATTACACTAATTCTACATTCTACATTCATCATTCATCAGTCTACATTCTACATTCTACATTCTACATTCTACATTCTAATTCTACATTCATCCCATTTTTATTCTCCCCACATTCCCGCCAACTCCACCCGGATTGTACCCTATACCTACACGCCAAAGACCTTCGTGTTTGCAGGTTAATTGGCTTGGTAAAATTGTAAGTTGCCCTTTGTGTGTGTAGAATAGTGTTAATGTGCGGGGATCGCTGGTCGGCGCGGACTCGGTGGGCCGAAGGGCCTGTTTCCTCGCCGTATCTCTAAACTAAGCTAAACTAAAAGAGAGAGAGAGAGAGAGAGAGAGAGAGAGAGAGAGAGAGAGAGAGAGAGAGAGAGAGAGAGAGAGAGAGAGAGAGAGAGAGAGAGTGACAGAGAGAGAGGGAGAGGGAGAGAAATAGATAGAGAGACAGAAAGACAGGTTGATGTGTCTGATGAATCAGTGATAGCCACCTCATGTCCCCAATACAAGAGAATTCTTGAGGGCGTGCAGCGTAGGTTTACTAGGTTAATTCCCGGAATGGCGGGACTGTCATATGTTGAAAGACTGGAGCGGCTAGGCTTGTATACACTGGAATTTAGAAGGATGAGAGGGGATCTTATCGAAACGTATAAGATTATTAAGGAGTTGGACACGTTAGAGGCAGGAAACATGTTCCCAATGTTGGTGGAGTCCAGAACCAGGGGCCACAGTTTAAGAATAAGGGGTAGGCCATTTAGAACGGAGATGAGGAAAAACCTTTTTCAGTCAGAGTTGTGAATCTGTGGAATTCTCTGCCTCAGAAGGCAGTGGAGGCCAATTCTCTGAATGCATTCAAGAGAGAGCTAGATAGAGCTCTTAAGGTTAGCGGAGTCAAGGGGTATGGGGAGAGGGCAGAAACGGGGTACTGATTGAGAATGATCAGCCATGATCACATTGAATGGCGGTGCTGGCTGGAAGGGCCGAATGGCCTCCTCCTGCACCTATTGTCTATTGTCTATAATTCCACATTCTCACCTTTCACTGGTTAGAAACCTCACCAGTGACGGTGCTGGTTCGAAGGGCCGAATGGCCTACTCCTGCACCTATTGTCTGTTGTCCATTGTCAGTGCACAGCGGTTCAGCGGTAAGGTTGACCCTAGCGTGGAGTGAGCGGATGGGAAAGTGGGATAACACACAACTTGTGAGCGGGGCAATAGACAATAGACAATAGGTGCAGGAGTAGGCCATTCAGCCCTTCGAGCCAGCACCACCATTCAATGCGATCATGGCTGATCACTCTCAATCAGTACCCCGTTCCTGCCTTCTCCCCATACCCCCTCACTCCGCTATCCTTAAGAGCTCTATCCAGCTCTCTCTTGAAAGCATCCAACGAACTGGCCTCCACTGCCTTCTGAGGCAGAGAATTCCACACCTTCACAACTCTCTGACTGAAAAAGTTCTTCCTCATCTCCGTTCTAAATGGCCTACCCCTTATTCTTAAACTGTGGCCCCTTGTTCTGGACTCCCCCAACATTGGGAACATTGTGTCCAATCCCCTAATTATCTTATATGTTTCAATAAGATCCCCCCTCATCCTTCTAAACCAGCAGGGACTCGATGGGCCGAAAGGTCTGTTTCCACACTGTATCTCCAAAAGTAAAGAAACGAAAACATTGTTTTGTAGCGTCCAATGTACCAATAAAATGCTGCCTTTGGAAGCGGTGCCCACATTAGCAAACATTAAGAAATAATGTTGAGTTTAGTTGATCGTCGTGTGTACCGAGGTACAGTGAAAAGCTTTTGTTGCGTGCCAACCAGCCAGTGGAAAGACAACATGTGATTACAATCGATCCTCCACCTATATCCTTCCTTTGTCCCGCCCCACCTGACATCAGTCTGAAGAAGGGTCTCGACCCGAAACGTCACCCATTCCTTCTCTCCTGAGATGCTGCCTGACCTGCTGAGTTACTCCAGCATTTTGTGAAATAAATACCTTCGATTTGTACCAGCGTCTGCAGTTATTTTCTTACACTACCTGATAAAGAAATTACGTTCAGTGCAAGGTAAAGCCAGTAAAGTCTGATCAAAGAGAGCCTGAGGGGCTCAGAGTAGTTCAGAACCACTCTCAGGTTGTGGTGGGATGGTTCAGAGTCCATTAAAAAGTGATGTTGCCAGTATCGTCCTTATATATATTATCACTAAACATGATGGCCCAGATAGAGTGGATGTGGAGAGAATGTTTCCACTAGTGGGAGAGTCAAGGGACGCCCCTTTAGGAAGGAGATGTGGAGGAATTTCTTTAGTCAGAGGGTGGTGAATCTGTGGAATTCTTTGCCACAGAAGGCTGTGGAGGCCAAGTCAGTGGATATTTTTAAGGCAGAGATGGATAGATTCTTGATTAGTGCGGGTGTCAGGGGTTATGGGGAGGAGAATGGGGTTAGGAGGGAAAGATAGATCAGCCATGATCGAATGGTGGAATAGACTTGATGGGCCGAATGGCCTAATTCTGCTTCTATCACTTATGAACTGATGATAACTGAGTATAGGGGGAGTGTACATCGGAGGCCATTCATCCCGTCCTGCCCATGCCCGCTCTCAGAGCATTCCCATCAGTGGTGCAGCGGTAGAGTTGCTGCCTCACAGCGCCAGAGTCCCGGGTTCGATCCCGACCACGGGCGCCGTCTGTACGGAGTTTGCGCATTCTCCCCGTGACCTGCGTAGGTTTTCTCCGAGATCTTCGGTTTCCTCCCACACACCAAAGACGTGCAGGTGCCCGGTGGGCCGAAGGGCCTGTTGTGTCTCTAAACTAAACTAAACTAAACTAAACCGTTCGACTGGAGAAAAGGAATAGGTGACGAGGGACTAGGAAACGTCACCCATTCCTTCTCTCCAGAGATGCTGCCTGTCCCGTTGAGCTACTCCAGCTTTTTGTGTCTATTTTCGGTGTAAACCACCATCTGCAGTTTAGTTTAGTTTCGTTTAGAGATACAGCGCGAAAACAGGCCCTTCCGCGCCGACCAGCGATCCCCGCACATTAACACGATCCTACACCCACTAGGGACAATTTGTACATTTACCAAGCCAATTAACCTACACACCTGCTCGTCTTTGGAGTGTGGGAGGAAACCGAAGATCAAGGGGCCACAGTTTAAGAATAAGGGGTCGGCCATTTAGAACTGAGATGAGGAAAAACATTTTCAGTCAGAGAGTTGTGAATCTGTGGAATTCTCTGCCTCAGAAGGCAGTGGAGGCCAATTCTCTGAATGCATTCAAGAGAGAGCTAGATAGAGCTCTTAAGGATAGCGGAGTCAGGGGGTGTGGGGAGAAGGCAGGAACGGGGTACTGATTGAGAATGATCAGCCATGATCACATTGAATGGTGGTGCTGGCTCGAAGGGCCGAATGGCCTCCTCCTGCACCTATTGTCTATTGTCTATCTCGGAAAATAAAACCCACGCAGGTCACGGGGAGAACGTGCAAACTCCGCACAGACGGCGCCGGTGGTTGCGATGGAACCCGGGTCTCCGGCGCTGCATTCGCCGTGAGGCGGCAACTCTACCGCCGCGCCACCGTGACCGCCCATTTGCTTCCTGATCTGAGACCATCTTCCCTGTTCTTTCCACAGGCGGTTGGCTGCTGCGGTGTGGTGAAGTCTCTGTGTGTGGTACTGCTTCTCACTGACTGCCTGGGGGCTTCCGGCGCGAGGATGGCCGAGACGCTGTGCGGGGCGGAGCTCGTGGACGCTCTGCAGTTCGTCTGTGCCGAGCGGGGCTTCTACTTTGGTGAGAGGCCTCCCCACCTCGTCTTTAACTTTCACAGTGCAACACGGAGAACCCGGTATCTACACTGGCCCGTAAGGCCATAAGTGATAGGAGCAGAATTAGGCCATTCGGCCCATCAAGTCCACTCCGCCATTCAATCATGGCTGATCCATCTCTCCCTCCCAACCCCATTCTCCTGCCTTCTCCCCATAATCCCTGACACCCGCACTAATCAAGAACGGTTCAGCTCAGGGAAGAAATGCCCGCCCACCATGATGGCGCAGCAGTAGAGTTGCTGCCTCACAGCGCTTGTATCACCAGAGACCCGGGTTCGATCCTGACTACGGGTGCTGTCCATACGGAGTTTGTACGTTCTCCCCGTGAGAAAGTTTTTTTCACACAGAGAATGGTGAATCTGTGGAATTCTCTGCCACAGAATGTAGTTGAGGCCAGTTCATTGGCTATATTTAAGAGAGAGTTAGATGTGGCCCTTGTGGCTAAAGGGATCAGTTGGTATGGAGAGAAGGCAGGTACGGGATACTGAGCTGGGTGATCAGCCATGATCATATTGAATGGCGGTGCAGGCTCGAAGGGCCGAATGGCCTACTCCTGCACCTATTTTCTATGTCTCTATTTTCTATGTGACCTGTGAGATCGTCGGTTTTCTCCCACACTCCAAAGACATACAGGTTTGTTGGTTAATTGGCTTGGAATAGTTGTAAATTGTCCCTAGTGTGTGCATGATAGTGTTGGTGTGCGGGGATCGCTGGTCGGTGGAGGGCCGAAGGGCCTGTTTCCGCGCTGTACCTCTAAACTAAACTACACCGATGGGTAAGTGAAGGCAGCATCTGTGGAGAGGGAAGCAATCAACATTACAGGCTGTGTAGTGAGGAACTGCAGATGCTGGTTTATACCGAAGAAAGACACAAAGTGCTGGAGTAACTCAGTGGCCCAACTCGCCCACACCGGCCAACATGTCCCAGCTACACTAGTCCCACCTGCCCGCGTATGATACATATCCCTCCGAACCTGTCCTATCCATGTACCTGTCTAACTGTTTCTTAAACGATGGGATAGTCCCAGCCTCAACTACCTCCTCAGGCAGCTCGTTCCATACACCCACCACCCTCTGTGTGAAAAAAGTTACCCCTCAGATTCCTATTAAATCTTTTCCCCTTCACCTTAAACCTATGTCCTCTGGTCCTCGATTCCCCTACTCTAGGCAAGAGACCATGTGCGTCTACCCAATCTGTTCCTCTCATGATTTTAGTTTCGTTCATTATTAGCACATGTGCCGAGGTACATTGAAGTTGATTTTTCAGCAGAAGTTTAGGGATGAAATAAGTGTTAAGATGCAGAGAAAGTTGGAAAGGAATGGCGAGAACTGAGTTTGAATTTGAGTTTCGTTTCTTGCCATGAGAACCGAGGTACGGCGAAGAGCTTTTGTTGCGTGCTAACCAGTTAACGGAAAGACAATACATGATTACAATCAATCGCCCACCATGTACTGATACAGGATGGAGATAATAACGTGAGTAACGTTTAGTGCTAGATAAAGTCCGATCAACGATAGTCCGAGGGTCTCCAATGAGGCAGATGGTAGTTCAGGGCTGCTATCTGTTTGTGGTGGGATGGTTCAGTTTTAGATTTAGATTTAGAGATTCAGCGCAGAAACAGGCCCTTCGGCCCACCGAGTCCCCGCCTCCCAGCGATCCCCGCACATTAACACTATCCTACACCCACTAGGGACAATTTTTTACATTTTACCCAGTCAATTACATTTTACCCAGTCAATTAACCCTACATACCTGTACGTCTTTGGAGTGTGGGAGGAAACCGAAGATCTCGGAGAAAACCCACGCAGGTCACGGGGAGAACGTACAAACTCCGTACAGACGGCGCCCGTAGTCAGGATCGAACCTGAGTCTCCGGCGCTGCATTCGCTGTAAGGCAGCAACTCTACCGCTGCTCCACCGTGCCGCCCTGATAACAGTTGCCTGATAACAGCCGGGAAGAAACTGTCCCTGTATCTAGAGGTGTGCGTTTTCACATTTCTGTACCTCTTGCCTGATGGGAGAGGGGAGAAGAGTCAAGTCAAGTCAAGTCAATTTTATTTGTACAGCACATTTAAAAACAACCCACGTTGACCAAAGTGCTGTACATCAGTCCAGGTACTAAGAAACGGACATACAATGGCACACAAACATAACAGCACATACATAAACAGTTCACAGCGCCCCCTCAGAGGGCCTCAAACGCTAGGGAGTAGAAATAGGTTTTGAGCCTGGACTTAATGGAGTGGATGGAGGGGGCAGTTCTGATGGGGAGAGGGATGCTGTTCCACAGTCTAGGAGCTGCAACCGCAAAAGCGCAGTCACCCCTGAGCTTAAGCCTAGACCGTGGGATAGTGACTGGGGTGAGACTCGTCCTCTGCTGGCCTTGCCGAGGCAGCGTGAGGTGCCGATGGATTCACTGGCAAAGGGGAAAGTTTATGGTATTCAGGAGTGATTGAGTGAAGCGGCATTTGGGCGGGTCGGTGGGGGGAGGGTGGTAAACGTGAGCCCGTGGGAGGAGGGGTAACTAAAATCTGAAATAAGGAAGAGATAGGTCAGACAATAGACAATAGACAATAGGTGCAGGAGGAGGCCATTCGGCTCTTTGAGCCAGCACCACCATTCAATGTGATCATGGCTGATCATTCTCAATCACGGTGGCGCAGCGGTAGAGCTGCTGTCTCACAGCGCCAGGGACCCTGGTTCGATCCTGACCTCGGGTGCTGCCTGCACGGAGTTTGCACGTTCTCCCCGTGGCCGCGTGGGTTTCCTCCGGGTGCTCCGGTTTCCTCCCACGCTCCAAAGACAAACGGGGGTTGGTAACTTAATTGTCCTCTGTGAAATTGCCCCTCATGCATCGGGAGTGGATGCGAAAGTGGGATAGCATAGGACTAATGTGAATGGGCGATCGCTGGTTGGCTTAGACGCGCTGGGCCGAAGGGCATGTTTCCGTGCTGTGTCCCCGAATTAAACTAAAATTGCTATTGGTTACCTTCGATATCTCGCGCCAAGCCATCACCTCCACTGATTGGACGGTTTCCATCCGTGCGTCTCAGGCGATTGGGTCACTTCTACCTCACCTGTCATTGATTGGATCCAATCCCATCCAGTCGTTAGGAAAAAAACTGCAGATGCTGGTCTAAATCGAAGGTAGACACAAAATGCTGGAGTAACTCAGCGGGTCAGGCAGTATCTCGGGAGAGAGAAGGAATGGGTGACGTTTCGGGTCGAGACCCTTCTTCAGACTGAGAGTCAGGGGAAAGGGAGACAAGAGATTCTTCAGACTGAAGATGCGTCTCGACCCGAAACGTCACCCATTCCTTCTCTCCAGAGATGCTACCTGTCCCGCTGAATTACTCCAGCATCTTCAGTCTGAAGAATGGTCTCGACCCGAAACGTCACCCATTCCTTCCCTCCCGAGATGCTGCCTGTCCCGCTGAGTTATTCCAGCATTTTGTGTCCATCCACTCATTGTTTGTCCTTACATTGACTCGACCCAGTCCTTGCCATGGGATTTCTACCCAACTGCATCTTGGCTGTACAAAAAGGCATAGGTTTAAGGTGAAAGGAATAAGTTTCAAAAGTGATCTGAGGGGTAGGTTTTTATTTATTCATACAGAAGAGTTTAGGAAGGAACGGCAGATGCTGGTTGAAACTGAAGACAGACACAAACGTCACACATTCCTTCCCTCCAGAGATGCTGCCTGTCCCACTAAGTCACTCCAGCATTTTGTGTCTACCTTTGTATTGAAAAGCTCAGTTTAGTTTTAGTTTAGAGATACAGTGCAGGAACAGGCCCTTCGGCCCACCGAGACCAGCGAATCCCGCATATCAACACTCTCCTATACACACTAGGGACAATTTACATTTTATACCAAGCCAATTAACCTACAAACCCGTACGTCTTTGGAGTGTGGGAGGAAACCGAAGCACCCGGAGAAAACCCACGCAGGTCAAGGGGAGAATGTACAAACTCCGTACAGACAGCACCCATGGTCAGGATCGAACCGGGATGTCTGGCGCTGTAAGGCAGCAACCCAACCGCTGCGCCACCGTGCCGTCCTTCAATTAATATCTGAGCCTTGCTACCTGTGGAGGTGGTGGAATCAGGTACAATTACTATTAGGGTTGCAACAGTCCCGTATTAGCCGGACAGTGTGGGCCCGGACAGTGTGGGCCCGGATAGTGTGGGCCCGGGCAGTGTGGGCCCGGACAGTGCAGGCATGGACAGTGATGGCCCGGACAGTGTAGGCCCGGACAGTGTGGGCCCGGGCAGTGTGGGCCCGGACAGTGTGGGCCCGGACAGTGTGGGCCCGGACAGTGTGGGCCCGGACAGTGTGGGCCCGGGCAGTATGGGTCCGGACAGTGTAGGCCCGGACAGTGTGGGCCCGGACAGTGTGGGCACGGACAGTGTGGGCCCGGACAGTGTGGGCCCGGGCAGTGTAGGTCCGGACACTGTAAGTCCAGACACTGTAGGTCCGGACAGTGTAGGTCCGGAGGCCCGGGCGCCACCTAACGGAGGTTGCGTAGCAACCCCTCCTCCCAGCCTGGGCGACCGCCATTGGTGGAGCGGGAGCACGTGGCCGCTGGCTGGGTGAGATCAGGTGGGGCGCGGGGCGGTGACATCACCTTTTGTCCCTTATTTGGGAGTGAGATAGTTGGCAACCCCTAATTATAATGGTTAAGAGGTATTTAGACAGACACTGAAACAAGCAAGGCTAGAAGGATATGGTTCTAAGGTGGGCAAAAAGTCAGCATGGACCTAATGGATCGAAGGGCCCGTTTCCGTGCAGTTCATGATCCCGTGAATCTATCTCAGACACTGACACACGCTGGTCAATTTGCACCTTTTATATATTATATATATTTATTTTTGTGTTTTGGAAGTTTTAAAATTTATTTTTGGGTTATATTTGCATTTGTTGGGTTATATTTACACTCTGTAACGTGGGGACTGGAAGTGCTGACCAGGTGTACATAACCTGGTGTCGGTTCAATGGGGCGTGTTTACATGGCTCTGCTCCCAGCTTGCAGGGCAAGGCGTTTCGTGGAAAGCTAAACAACAGAGTACTCAAAAGTATTAGCCACCATTTGGGACAATTTCTGTGCAAGCTCTCATCTGCAACCTCCAAATCCTTGCCCGACCATCAGATGGAAATATGACGATGGTTTAGGCCCAGGAATCATTGCTACAAGGTCATTTATTCACAAAATGCTGGAGTAACTCAGCAGGTCAGGCAGCATCTCAGGAGAGAAGGACATTCCTTCTCTCCTGAGATGCTGCCTGACCTGCTGAGTTACTCCAGCATTTTGTGAATAAATACCTTCGATTTATACCAGTATCTGCAGTTATTTTCTTACGCTACAAGGTCATAAAATCATAAGACGTAGGAGCACAATTAGTCCATTCGGCCCATCGAGTCCGTTCCAACATTCGCTCATGGGTCATAAGTTAATCAGCTCATAAGACATAGGAGCAGAATTAGACCATTCGGCCCCTCGAGTCCGATCTGCCATTCGATCATGGCTAATCTGCTTTTCCCTCTCCACCCCATTCTCCTACTTTCTCCCCGTGACCTTTAACACCCTTACCAATCAAGAACCTATCAATCTCTGCTGTAAAAATATGCGATGGGTATTTCAAATACCCACTGTTTCACCAGAGCTCCCAGAACAGATACATCACAGGTTGGAATCAGACCGCTCTTTTCCATGTCAGCAAATACTCCCTTTTTCTATAATTCCGGAGGGTTGCAGGATCAATAGTACATATTCTACATAATCTACATGAATAAGGTGGACCAGCTGATAAATGTTTTCATTTTCAGAATAAGCTACATTGAAAAGCTTTGTTTTGCACGCGATTCCAATCAGATCAGATAAACATCGACATAAATACAATGAAGTCAAACTCAAGTACAATAGTTAGAGCAGAAGAGAAGATAGATTCATAGACAAAGTCCAATGTCCGCAATGGGGTAGAGGTGAATCGGACAGTGCCCTAGCTTATGGAAGGACCGTTCAGAAGCCTGATAACAGAGGGGAAGTAGCTGATCCTGAGTCTGGTTGTGTGGGCTTTCGAGCTTCCGTATCTTTTGCTCACTCTGATTCCAAACTGAATCAATCAGACTTCACTCTGATTCCAAACGGTAATGTGTCTACCCTGGGAGCTTTTGATGGAACTGTGTAGAAGCAAGTTGACTCCCCATCTAACCCCAATGTATGTATTTAATGGGATAACAAAAGGGAGCACTGCTGTGTGTAACCAGTATTGCACATGTCCTGGAAGAATCCAGTTTAGTTTAGAGTTTGGAGATACAGCATGGAAACAGGCCCCTCGACCCACCGAGTCCGCACCGACCAGCGATCCCCGCACCCTAACACTATCCTACACACACTAGGGACGATTTACAATTATACCAAGCCAATTAACCTACAAACCTGTACGTCTTTGGAGTGTGGGTGGAAACCGGAGATCCCAAAGAAAACCTATGCAGGTTACAGGGAGAACGTACAAAATCTATACGGACAGCACCCGTGGTCAGGATGGAACCCGGGTCTCTGGCGCTGTGAGGCAGCAACTCTACTGCAGCGCCCACATTCAGTTTATCAGAAGTGTAAAATACACTATTTTCTCCTGATAATAACATGTACAGGTATAGAAAGGTAATTTCAGTGCTAGAAACTCCCAGTGCAGGTGGAGCAGGGATTACACATGGAGTAAAACCACCTCTACACTCCCATCAAACACATGCTCCACAGATACATGGGTTACTACAGAGGGAGCTAACTCTACATTGTTCAATCACACACTCCCAGGGCAAGGGCGGGTTAGATACAGAGTGAAGCTCCCTCTACACTGTCCCATTGAACACTGCCTGTGCAGGGACAGTGTGGGTCAGATACAGAGCAGAGCTCGTAAGGCAAGGAGGCTGAGTGATTCCGTTTGTTTCTCTTGTGCTCATTGCCTCCATTTTCCCGGGTGGCAGTCAACAGGATGAGCCGCCGGAGTCGCCGGAACAGGGGCATCGTGGAGGAATGTTGCTTCCGGAGCTGCGACCTCCTCATCCTGGAGGCCTACTGCGCTGTCCCGCGAGAGGCCGTCAGACCCACACCACCCACGGCCCCACACAGGCCTCTGATGCACCGGGTAAGTGGCACAGCGACACACGGCACCGTCCCCTGCCCTCTGTGAGTGCCCCAACCACTGTGGGCATGTCCTCTCCCTTGTACCGACACACCATGTTAATTGGTACTAAACTACAAGCTGCAAACAACGAGTGCTGAATCCATCACGGACTGTTGTGTCCACACATTAAGTACAACATCATCACATCATGTGGCATCAATAACATCATGACATTGTGTCAATTAATGACATCATCACATTATGTCGAGTCAATGACATCACATTATGTAGAGTTAATGATGTCATCACATTGTGTATAATTCATGACATCATCACATTATGTAGAGTTAATGATGTCATCACATTGTGTACAATTCATGACATCATCACAATATGTAGTTATTGATGGCATCACATTGTGTATAACTCATGACATCATCACATTATGTAGAGTCAATGACATCATCACAACATGTAGAGTTAATGATGCCATCACATAGTGTATAATTCATGACATCATCACATTATGTACAGATAGTGGCATCACATTATATATAATCAATTGCATCATCACATTTTGTGTAGTTAGTGATGTCATCACATTATATATATAGTCAATTACATCACGTTCTGTATATTTAGTGATGTCATCACATTACGTATAGTCAATTACATCATCACATTATGTGTAGTTAGTGATGTCATCACATTCCGTATAGTTAGTGATGTCATCACACTATGTATAGTCAATTACATCATCACGTTTTATATAGTTAGTGACGTGACAATGAATAGCGCTTCCCCTTGTTTCATCCTCTGTCAAACAGATAACGGAGAAACGGTCCCTAGGCGTTGAAGAGGAGGATCCACCAGACCCTGGCAGGCACTCGGACAGTGACTGGGGCAACGCTGATCCTGTTTCCACAACCAAATACAAGACTGGTGACTGAGAGGGAGAGGGGCGCATATCGCAACACCACTACCCACCCCGGCACGGGGTGTGGGTGAGCACGCCAGAGCCCCCACCCCAGGATGAGCCCACCCTCCCCATCTGCACCCTAAACCAATCTGACTGAGCGACAGGGGGTTGGAACTGATTACAGTAACCTTTGACCTCTAGGGAAGACCCACGGTGTGGCCGGTCCACAGGTCCATTTCCGGTCAACGACATGCAGAGAGGGGACGGCGTTGGAAGCACCAGAGGCAACTTTGGAAAACCTCTCCCTCAGTCCAGCAAAGGAAACTTTGAGTTGCCTCAGTCCAAGGGGGTGGGTGTTTCAAAGGACAGTGCGGAGTGGAGGGAGTGGCCGAGATCTTTCTCCAGTGCTGCCACCAGCCCTCTGGCAGCAGCCATTTTGTTTGCCTTCTACTGGGCTCTCTCTGTTGCTCAGGACTTTGCCCATGCGGTTGAGGTGTGTCGATCAGGTCGGGCAACAAACAGGCTCAGACCAAACCAAGACGATTGAAGAAATGGGCAACGGCAGCAGTGAAATTCCTCCCGTGGGCATCACGAGTTCAAACGGAAGGCACAATATTGGCAGATTATAACAGGGCCAAGTGGGAGTGAGATAAAACCAGCCTTCTGGTCACCCCCTTGACTACTCCCTCCATCTGAACTGGAGTGGCATGGTGGCGCAGCAATAGAGTTGCTGCCTCACAGCACCAGAGACGCAGGTTCGATCCCGACCTCGGGTGCTGTCTGTGTGGATGCTCATCGTGTGACCGTGTGGGTTTCCTCCGGGTGCTCCGGTCTCCTCCCGCATCCCAAAGACGTGCGGGTCTGTAGATTAATTGGCCCTCTGTACAATTGCCCCTGGTAAGTGGGACAACACAGAGTGGGTGATCGATGGTCGGCGTGGACTCGGTGGGCTGAAGGGCCTGTTTCCACACTGTACCTTTCAATGATTTAATGAACATTAATTCCAAATCTGTTAGTCACACATCCGAATCCAACTGGTAGCTGTCGTTTCCAGCTTATTTCTTATTAAATGGAGAAGACTAAGAGTTTTCTCAAACTTCTCTGCTCAACTTCACCCTAGAGACACTTCCACCATGCCTAGGTTTAGACATACTGAGCCTGCAGCTTGACTATTGTAATATTTCTTATATATAATAAGTCTTGTGTAAAACCTGCTTTACTTATACATGACAGGTCTGCCATCTGTACTCTGCCTTGTTGGTAACATGTCTTTTGTAAAATGTGCTCTCTGTACAACATAATCTATACATAAAACTCTGCAATAAATTATTTTCTTTCTTTTCAAATCTTTTTATTAAATTTCAAAAATGATAAGCATAGCAGTGATATTGATACATAGGGATCAGGATTACATTAACAACATATGTAACCTAAATATAATTCCAGTTTCAAAATACATATAGGGTATAGACCTCCCAGTCTCTATGTAATTATAGATAAAAGGTTAAAAGCAAACTTATATATTTTTTTTTTTAAAGATAAAAAGAGAAAAGAAAAAGAAAAAATAATAATAAATAAATAAATTACCCCCCTAAACTAAAATAAGCAACAAAACGAAACAGAATCAGGGCTGCAAAAAAAATAATTCAACAGTTTAGACCCCTGTTTGTCCTCAAATCTGTTCCACCAAATAAAGGTAAAGAGTTATTATAACGGCTGGAGAGGGAACAACTTATATCGTGTGAAAATATTGAAATAAATTCTGTGTACGACATATCTGGGTATGGCAAGCATGGTGAGCAAAGATATACAGCACGGTGGCGCAGCGGTAGAGTTGCTGCCTCACAGCGCCAGAGATCCCGGTTCAATCCGGGTGCTGTCTGCACGGAGTTTGCACGTTCTCCCCGTGATCTGCGTGGGTTTTTCTCCAGGATCTCCGATTTCCTCCCACATTCCAGAGGGGTACTGGTTTGTAGGTTAATTGGCTTGGTAACGATTGCAAGTTGTCCCTGGTGTGGAGGATTGTGCTAGAGTGCGGGGATCGCTGGTCGGCATGGACTCGGTGGGCCGAAGGGCCGGTTTCCACACTGTGTCTCCAAACTAGACTAAAAAGAAAAACTGCACACCAAAGGGTAGGCACTGCCCAATATATATATCATATTTAATGTATAACACACACCACTACTCATACCTTCAATGACCACAGACAATTCTCTACAGTATATGGCAGGCTTCACTTTCTTAATCCGGTAAGTAATACATTCATGGCAACTCACATGTCCTTCGTCCCGGGCCCAATGTACACCACAACTTCTCTAAACCCCACAACAAGCTGTATCCCAAACTCGGTATAAAACATACTTCCTTTCTACTGCACCTCCATGCATCTGAGATCCAGGCAACTTAGAACATAGAACAGGCTCTTTTGTCCACTCTTTGGGTCTGAAGGAGGGTCTCGACCCGAAACGTCACCCACCCTTTCTCACCACAGATGCTGCCTGACCCGCTGAGTTACTCCAGCACTCTGTGCCTGTCTCCCATTTGGCCCACAATGTTTGTGTTGAACATGAAGCCAGATTAACCTAATCCCCTGTGCCTGCGTGTGATCCATCTTCCTTAATTCCCCGCATATCTGACCTCCTACTGTAGCTAATAATGGCACGGTGGCGCAGCGGCAGAATTGCTGCCTTACAGCGAATGCAGCGCCGGAGACTCAGGTTCGATCCTGACTACGGGCGCCGTCTGTACGGAGTTTGTACGTTCTCCCCATGACCTGCGTGGGTTTTCTCCGAGATCTTCGGTTTCCTCCCACACTCCAAAGACGTACAGGTTTGTAGGTTAATTGACTGGGTAAATGTAAAAAATTGTCCCTAGTGTGTGTAGGATAGTGTTAATGTACGGGGATCGCTGGGGCGGCGCGGACTCGGTGGGCCGAAGGGCCTGTTTCCGCGCTGTATCTCTAAATCTAAAATAAAAAATCTAATCGAACTGATCTGTATGTAAAAAAACGAATCTCGCTGTACCTTGGCACATGTGACAATAAAGGGACCATTGAACTATTGAAGGCAGCAGGAAGCCTTAAGTATCAAGGATATTTGGAAGAGCTTATAACGGAGAGAGTAAATGGAGGGATTGGAATATGATTTAGTTTAGTTTCGTTGAGAGACACAGCACGGAAACAGGCCCTTCGGCCCACCGAGTCCGTGCCGACCACCGATCCCCACACACTAACTCTATCCTACACACACACAAGGGACAATGTACACTTACACCAAGCCAATCAGCCTGCAAACCTGTAGGTCTTTGGAGCGTGGGAGGGAACCAAAGGTCTCGGAGAAAACCCACGCAGGTCACGGGGAGAACGTACAAACTCCGTACAGATAGCACCCGTAGTTGGGATGGAACCCGGGTCTCCGGCGCTGCACGCGCTGTAAGGCAGCAACTCTACCGCTGTGCTGCCCATGAGTTTATGACTTTCAAACTCGAGGCATTGTAATGCCTTGTAAAGTACACCAGCGAGATTGGGCGAGCAATTGTAAAGTATTTTGACTTGACCACTGCCGTTGGTTTACCAGCAGAGGATAGAGTTAATGTTCCCTCCGCCATATTTCCCAACTCTTATTGTTTGCCATGGTCGCTTGCTTAAACCCTTGACTTGTTTGCATGTTATGTTTGGCATGTTTTCGCTTGGCTGCCTGCAGGGTGTACCAGTTCAGTTGAAACCCAGCAACCATGAGGACATGGTGGGTTAGTTTTAAGTTTATTATTGTCACGTGTACTGAGGGCCAGTTGTTTTGCACCCTATCCAGTCAAACCAGATATAGTTGGACACCATCAAAGTCCATGCTGACAAATGATCACCCACTCACTAGTTCTCTCCGACAGAAACGTAGAAAGTAGGTGCAGGAGGAGGCCATTTGGCCCCATCGAGCCAGCACCGCCATTCATTGTGATCATGGCTGATCATCCACAATCAGTAACCCGTGCCTGCCTTCTCCCCATATCCCTTGATTCCGCTAGCCCCCAGAGCTCTACCTAACTCTCTTTTAAATTCATCCAGTGAATTGGCCTCCACTGCCCTCTGTGGCAGAGAATCCCGCAAATTCACAAAATGATCTCCCTCCCGTTTCTGGACCTCACCATCTCCATCACAGGAGACAGACTAGTGCCTGACATCTACTATAAACCTACTGACTCGCACAGCTATCTGGACTACACTTCTACCCACCCGGTCTCCTGCAAAAAGTCTATCCCCTACTCCCAATTCCTCCGTCTACGCCGCATCTGCGCCCGGGATGAAGTGTTTCACACTAGGGCATCAGAGATTTCCTCATTCTTCAGGAAACGGGGCTTCCCCTCTTCCATTATAGATGAGGCTCTCACTAGGGTCCCATTTTGTGAATAAATACCTTCGATTTGTACGAGCATCTGCAGTTATTTTCTTATACCACAAATTCACAACTCTCTGGGTGAAAACATTTTTTCTCATCTCAGTTTTAAATGGCCTCCCCTTTATTCTTGGACTGTGTGGCCCTGGTTCTGGACTCCCCCAACATTGGGAACATTTTCCTGCATCTAGCTTGTCCAGTCCTTTTATAATTTTATACGTTTCTATTAGATCCCCTCTCATCCCTTTTCAGTCAGAGAGTGGTGAAGGTGTGGAATTCTATGCCTCAGAAGGCAGTGGAGGCCAGTTCGTTGGATGCTTTCAAGAGAGAGCTGGATAGAGCTCTTAAGGATAGCGGAGTGAGGGGGTATGGGGAGAAGGCAGGGAACGGGGTACTGATTGAGAGTGATCAGCCATGATCGCATTGAATGGCGGTGCTGGCTCGAAGGGCTGAATGGCCTACTCCTGCACCTATTGTCTATTGTCTATTGTCTATGTCATCCTTCTAAATTCCAGTGAACACAAGCCCAGTCTTTCCAATCTTTCCTCATATGACAGTCCCGCCATCCCAGGGATACACCTGGTATAATTTACAGAAGGCCAATTAACCTACAAACCCACGTCTTTCGAATGTGGGAGGAAACCAGTGCACTGGAGAAAACCTATCCGAGCACAGGGAGAACATACAAACTCCGTATAGACAGCACCTTGCTCCACTTAATGAAATATTCTATTTGCCAAAACAGTAAAGGATTAAATTATCGAGGTACTAAAACTCTCGTTTGTTTATTTGTTTGTTCCTGAACTACAGGTAAAACGGTACAAGATAGCGCAACCATTTTGGGCCCCCCCCCCCCCCCCCCCCCCCCCTTACTCACCGTCGTCCCTTTGGTGCTAATGGGAGAAGTTTCAATGAAATCGGTGTTATATTTTTTAAGTTATTCACATTTTAAAGTTTAAATCTATCTCCTAGGGGGAGGGAGGGAGGGAGGGAGGGAGGGAGGGAGGGAGGGAGGGAAGGAGGGAGGGAGGGAGGGAGGGAGGGAGGGAGGGAGGGAGGGAGGGAGGGAGGGAAGGAGGGAGGGAGGGAGGGAGGGAGGGAGGGAGGGAGGAGGGAGGGAGGGAGGGAGGGAGGGAGGGAGGGAGGGAGGGAGGGAGGGAGGGAGGGAGGGAGGGAGGGAGGGAGGGAGGGAGGGAGGGAGGGAGGGAGGGAGGGAAGGAGGGAGGGAGGGAGGGAGGGAGGGAGGGAGGGAGGGAGGGAGGGAGGGAGGGAGGGAGGGAGGGAGGGAGGGAGGGAGGGAGGGAGGGAGGGAGGGAGGGAGGATAAGGGGGTTAAGGCAGATGGAGGGGAAGGGGGGAGGAGAAGTGGGGATGGGGAGGGAGGGGCAGGGGGAGGGGGGAGGGGAAGGGGGGATGGGAGGGAGGGAGTGGGGGAAGGGAGGGGGTGGAGGGAGGGTGGGGGGCAGGGGGAGGGGGAGGGGAGGGGGGAGGGGAGGGGATGGGGAGGGAGGGGTGGGGGAAGGGAGGGGGAGGAGGGAGGGAGGGGGGAGGGGAGGGGGAGGGGGGAGGGGGGAGGGGAGGGGAGGGGGAGAGGGGTGGGGGGAAGGGTGAGGAGAGGGTGCTGCACCAATGCAGGGGAGGTTTGGGCCCAAACGGTCCACTCGGTCTAGTGGTTTTATAATTTTGTAACTACCACAAATATCTTTCACATAAAATTCCTTCTGTGATGGTTCTTGTTGTTGGCCTCTATGGTCATGAAGCTAAATACACAAGCATTCCAGTTTTCATCTTACAAGCATGAGTATTGGTGTTAAAATGGAGAATGATCCACTTATGGGGGATCACAAGACTTTGTCAATCCTTGGCGTTACTAAACATCCCATCGCAGGACAGTGGCGCAGCGGCAGAGTTGCTGCCTCGCAGCGCCAGAGACCCGGGTTCGATCCCGACTACGGGTGCTGTCTGTATGGAGTTTGTACCTTCTCCCCGTGACCTGCGTGGGTTTTCTCCGGGAGCTCGTTTAGACTTCAGAGATGCTACGGCTTCCCTCCACACTCAAACGACGACAGATTTGTAGGTTGTGTAAGAAAATAACTGCAGATGCTGGTACAAATCGAAGGTATTTCTTCACAAAATGCTGGAGTAACTCAGCAGGTCAGGCAGTATCTCAGGAGAGAAGGAATGGGTGACGTTTCGGGTCGAGACCCTTGAAGGGTCTCGACCCGAAACGTCACCCATTCCTTCTCTCCTGAGATGTTGCCTGACGTGCTGAGTTACTCCAGCATTTTGTGAAGAAATTACAGGTCTGTAGGTTAATCGGCTTGGTGCCAGAGGCACGGGTTCGATCCCGACTACGGGTGCTGCCTGTACGGAGTTTGTACGTTCTCCCCCGTGACCTGCGTGGGTTTCCTCCGGGTGCTCCGGTTTCCTCCCACATCCTAAAGATGTGCAGCTTCTGCAAGTTGTCCCTGGTGTGTGTAGAAGGTTAGAAGGTCCTGATTCCACACCGTATCTCTAAACTAAACAATCAAACTGTCCTTCCTCCACCATCATCCCCTCTTCGCGCCCAGTACGTTCGAGGCTGCTAAAACACTTTTGAGCCACCTCACTGTCTTTTCTCCCCAAAAGTTGCTCACAATTGTCCTGAAGAATAGACTCCAATTCCTATTGACTCCAAGATGGTCCCTGAGGATTGGCGACCCAATTCCAAGGATGTCCGTCTGAGGAGGTGCAGGGTCACTGATTTTTCTCCCGGTTTCCTCCCACCTCTCTAACTCCAGGTCCCTCAGGTCGGCCGACTTGGGGCTACTCACTATCCCGCGGTCTAGGCTTAAGCTCAGGGGTGACCGCGCTTTTGCGGTTGCAGCTCCTAGACTGTGGAACAGCATCCCTCTCCCCATCAGAACTGCCCCCTCCATCGACTCCTTTAAGTCCAGGCTCAAAACCTATTTCTACTCCCTAGCGTTTGAGGCCCTCTGAGGGGGCGCTGTGAACTGTTTATGTATGTGCTGTTATGTTTGTTTCATTTTCATGATATGTTTCCATTTTTTTCCTTAGTACCTAAACAGATGTACAGCACTTTGGTCAACGGTGGGTTGTTTTTAAATGTGCTATGCAAATAAAATTTGACTTGACTTGACTTGACTTGACCTCCCAAAGATGTGTGAAATACGTCGGGAGAAGGGTCTCGACTCGAAACGCCACCCATTCCTTTTCTCCCGAGACGCTGCCCGACCCGCTGAGTTGCTCCAGCATTTTGTGTCCATCTCCCTTTCCTGATCCCACTCCCATTTTCCTGAAGATACACACAAAATGCTGGGGCAACTCAGTGGGACAGGTAGCATCTCAGGAGCGAAGGAATGGGTGACGTTTCGGGTCGAGACCCTACTTCAGAGGGGTCTCGACCCGAAATGTCACCCATTCCTTCTCTCTCCCGAGAAGCTGCCTGACCCGCTGAGTTACTCCAGCATTTTGTGTCTACCATCGATTTAGACCAGCATCTGCAGTTTTTTTCCTAACGACTGGATGGGATTGGATCCAATCAATGACAGGTGAGGTAGAAGTGACCCAATCACCTGAGACGCACGGATGGAAACCGTCCAATCAGTGGACCCGGTGGGCCGAAGGGCCTTTTCCCCCCTCTGGTTTAGTTTGGTTTAGTTCATTGTCACCTGTACTGACCGAGGTGCGGTGAAAAGCTTTTGTTGCGCGCTAACCAGCCCGAGGAAAGACAATACATGATTACAATCGAGCCCCTTGCAGTTTACGGACACATGGATGAATTAATTAATTAATTAATTAATTAATTAATTAATTGATTAATTAATTGATTAATAAGTTTATTGGCCAAGTATGTGCGTATACGAGGAATGTGCCTTGGTGCTCCGCTCACAAATGACAACACAAATATACAGTTAACAATTAAGAATAAAGCATTACCACATCAAAACAATAAGGATACAACATTACATTTGGGCGGCACGGTGGCGCAGCGGTAGAGTTGCTGCCTTACAGCGAATGCAGCGCCGGAGACTCAGGTTCGATCCTGACTACGGGCGCCGTCTGTATGGAGTTTGTACGTTCTCCCCGTGACCTGCGTGGGTTTACTCCGAGATCTTCGGTTTCCTCCCACACTCCAAAGACGTACAGGTATGTAGGTTAATTGGCTGGGTAAATGTAAAAATTGTCCCTAGTGGGTGTAGGATAGTGTTAATGTACGGGGATCACTGGGCGGCACGGACTTGGAGGGCCGAAAAGGCCTGTTTCCGGCTGTATGTATATGATATGATATGATAACGTCGTACTTCAAAAGGAAAAACAGTAATTGCTGGAAATGCTCTGCAGAATTGCCAGCATTTGTGGTGGGAGAGAACAAAGCCTCCATTTTGATTCTTGTTTGTCTCTCCAGAGACGCTACCTGACCTGCTAAGTGTTTCCAACATTTTCGGTATTTTGCTTTGGATTTCCAAACGTCCACCATTTTGCCCCGCGCCGCCATTGGTGGAGCGGGAGCACGTGGCCGCTGGCTGGGTGAGGTCACGTGGGGCTCGATGGGTGACATCACCCTTTGCCCCGTATTTGGGAGTGAGGAAATTGGCAACCCTACTTCCATTATTTCTTTCACAAAATGCTGGAGTAACTCAGCAGGTCAGGCAACATCTCAGGAGAGAAGGAATGGGTGACGTTTCGGGTCGAGACCCTTCTCCATTATTTCTCCTCTTTCTTCCTGAAAATGGCCCCTGTTACGATGCACTCACACAACTCTCCCTGATCTAATCTATGATGATAGACATGCTCTCTCTCTCTCTCTCTCTCTGTTTACGTCGGGCTAATGGAGGTCAGTTGTTATTGGATGGTTCAAAGAGTACATGGATCTTTATGTGAATTTGTACATGTACATGTGAGCTAACGGGAATATGTTGAACTGGGCACAAAGTGCAAACCACTGACAATTGACAAACTGGCGTGGTCGCCTCACAGCGCCAGAGAAACAGAGAGAGAGAGAGCATGTTCGATCCTGATCACGGGTGCTGTCTGTGCGGAGTTTGTACGTTCTCACCGTGACCCGCGTGGGTTTTCTCCGGGATCTTCCGTTTCCTCCCACACTCCAAAGACTTAGAAGCATAGAAAATAGGTGCAGGAGGAGGCCATTTGGCCCTTCGAGCCAGCACCGCCGTTCATTGTGATCATGGCTGATCATCAACAATCAGTAACCCGTGCCTGCCTTCTCCCCACATCCCTTGATTCCACTAGCCCCTAGAGCCCTATCTAACTCTCTTTTAAATTCATCCCGTGAATCGGCCTCCACTGCCTTCTGCGGCAGAGAATTCCACAAATTCACAACTCTCTGGGTGAAAACGTTTTTTTCTCGTCTCAGTTTTAAATGGCCTCCCCTTTATTCTAAGACTGTGTGGCCCCTGGTTCTGGACTCCCCAACATTAGGAACATTTTTCCTGCATCTAGCTTGTCCAGTCCTTTTATCATTTTATACGTTTCTACTAGAGGCATGAACTACAGGAGGCACTGCCCCGGAGGTCCTCAACATGAGGTTGGACCCCATTAATTCTCAAGGCTTCTGGTCAAATGTGGGCAAGGAAGCCTCCTCCATATTGGACCTTCTGGACGTGCAGGTTTGTGGGTTAATTGGCTTGATATATTTGTAAATTATCCCATGGGATAGTGCTAGTGTGCGGGGATCGCAGGTCGGTGCGGACTCGATGGGACGAAGGGCCTGTTTCCTCGCTGTATCTCTAAACTAAACTCAACTCAACAATGGTCTATTCTACATTTTCCTTGATCTGCATTCCCTTTTGATCTCTTACACTTCCTTATCTCTGTGTCTCCCTCTCCCCTGACGCTCAGTCTGAAGAAGGGTCTCGACCCGAAACGTCACCCATTCCTTCCACCCAGAGATGCTGCCTGTCCCGCTGAGTTACTCCAGCATTTTGCGTCTGAACATTGATTTAAAATTTGGGGCAGAACTTATAAGAGGGATTAAGAATCTCTATTCTATGCACTCGGATGCTAGGATATAAAATACACTGCTTGTATAAACAGAAGTAATCGGTAAGTTCCAGAGGAAGGTAGACTCGCACTCGAGAGAGAGAGAATACTTAGCAAGGCTCTTGGGGAAAGAGCAAGGAAATGGGACTGAGGGAATTGCCCGACCGGGAGATTATAAAGAGGCCTGGATACGGTGGATGTGGAGAGGATGTTTCCACTGGTGGGAGGGCCTAGGATCAGAGACCACAGCCTCAGAATTAAAGGACGTACCGTTAGGAAGGAGATGAGGAGGAATCTCTATAGTCAGAGGGTGATGGATCTGTGGAATTCATTGCCACAGATGGTTGTGGAGGCCAAGTCAAAGGTTACTCCAGTAACTATCCTAAAATACAAGTAAAGTACACAAGAGTCACCACATTTTAGGCATCATCCATTTCATCACTCCCCGTGGCGAATGCATTCAAGAGAGAGCTAGATAGAGCTCTTAAGGATAGCGGAGTCAGGGGGTATGGGGAGAAGGCAGGAACGGGGTACTGTTGAGAATGATCAGCCATAATCACATTGAATGGCGGTGCTGGCTCGAAGGGCCGAATGGCCTCCTCCTGCACCTATTGTCTATTGTCTATTGTCTATTGTGATGTTGTGAATCAACTGGATTTTAAAAATAAATTGTAAATTAGAAAGTAGACCTAGAGCTCCGAGCCATTTACCACCACGGGCAATATCAGAGTCACCAGACCTCCAATCCCCTTGAGTTCCAAAATTGACCATTGATCAGGGCCAAAATGTGTTGGGAGGAACTGCAGACGTACAGGTATGTAGGTTAATTGGCTGGGTAAAATGTAAAAATTGTCCCTAGTGGGTGTAGGATAGTGTTAATGTACGGGGATCGCTGGGCGGCACGGACTTGGTGGGCCGAAAAGGCCTGTTTCCGGCTGTATATATATGATATGATGATATGATGATATGTTGGCTTACACTGAAGAAAGACACAAAATGCTGGAGTAAATCAGCGGGACAGGTAGGGTTGCCAACTATCTCACTCCCAAATACGGGACAAGGTGACGTCACTGCCCCGCGCCCCGCGTGACCTCTCCCAGCCAGCGGGCATGTGCTGCCGCTCCGCCAATGGCGGCCGCCCGGGCCGGGAGGCGGGTAGCCACGCAACCTCCGTTAGGCGGCGCCCGGGCCTCCGGACCTAGACTGTCCGGAGCTAAAATGTCGGACACCTCGACTGTTGGGACCTAAACTACATCGTTGGGGCCTACAGTGCCCCCCGGACCTAATACGGGACAAGGGCAGTCCCATACGGGACAAACCAATTTAGCCCAAAGTACAGGATGTCCTGGCTAATACGGGACAGTTGGCAACCCTAGGGGCAGGCAGCATCTCTGGAGAGAAGGAATGGGTGACATTTTGGATCGGCAGGGCCAGGAAACTGGCACCGCGGCACCACCTTGTGGCGGATGTGGCAAAAGCAACAGCTCCTCTCCCCAACTCGAGTGTTCCTGTTGTGGGTGGAGCTGTAGACGAACTGAAGAGAAAATGCAGAAGATTGGACCAGAGTCTCTCGCCGTTACTGCATGGAAGACCTTGTGCAGGCCATGGAGCAGCGGTAGAGTTGCTGCCCTAGAGCGCCAGAGACCCGGGCTCCATCCTGACTACGGGTGCTGTCTGTACGGAGTTTGTACGTTCTCCCCGTGACCCGCGTGGGTTTTCCCCAGGTGCTCCGGTTTCCTCCCACACTCCAAAGACGTGCAGGTGTGTAGGCTAATTGGCTTCTGTAAATTGTCCCTGGTGTGTGAGATAGAACTAATGTACGGGTGATCGCTGCTCAGCCTGCACATGATGGGCCGAAGGTTTCTCTAAACCTGTATGTCTATGCTAAACTGAACCTTCAAAGGCAGCACTGTGTATTTCACTCATGGAGTTGAGGTGACGACTACATCTTCTGAAGAAGGGTTGTCCCCCCACCCACACCAGAAACGTCACCTACCCATGTAGTCCGGAGTTGCTGCCTGACCCGCTGAGTTACTCCGGCACAGCTTCCAAACATCAACAATTCACAAGGCTCTTCCCGGGAGCGTTTGGTTGAATCTTACGAGGGGAATATTTAGGGTTGCCAACTGTCCCGTATTACCCGTATTTTGAGCTAAACTAGTATGTCCCATACGGGACCGCCCTTGTCCCGTATCAGTAGGGTTGCCAACTCCCTCACTCCCAACCTCACTCCCAAATAAGGGACAAAGGGTGACATCACCGCCCCGCGCCCCCACGTGACCTCACACAGCCAGCGGCCACGCGCACCCGCTCCACCAAATGGCTCCCCGACCTGCGTATCTGGCAGAAATATGTTTTGCTCACCTTTAAAACCTCTGTCTAAGTTGACCAGCACCCATTTCGGCCCTATCTTCTCCCTCCAAGACTGTGATTCCAACACTAACTTTAAAGGGCCTGTCCTACTTAGGCGATTTTAAGGCGACTGCCGGTGACTAGGCTGTTGTCGAACGTTGGCCGGGGTGTCGCGGGTGGGCGTGATCGTGAGGTGTCTTCAATGAATCGTAGCGGATCTCGGCGCGTCGCGGAAAAAATTTCCAGATAGAAATTTCTCGGCGACAGCCGGCTTGTCGCCAGGTACCGTAGCTTATTGCGGGCGCTGTCTGTCGCACGCTGTCCCCAGCTTTGCTAGGTTGTCGCAGATGCGTTTAGAAGCACGTAATATTAAATTAAGAAAAGGCATTTGAAGATACCAGAAGATCGTTTTGTTTAACCAATTTATTTACCGTCAGGACATTTGACGGGTAGATTGGAGGCGGCAGTTTGATGGTCAGGTAAGAGTGGGGATTTTGCGATGTTTCCGAAGACGGTGTATTCTCTTAGCCAGGTGCTAGTTTCACAAAAAAAGTAAAACTTGTATCGAGCTGACTCGGCATTGTCGTGGCCATTGTCGTGGTCATTGTCGTGGTCATTGTCACGGTCATTGTCGTGGTCATTGTCGTGGTCATTGTCACGGTCATTGTCGTGGCCATTGTCGTGGTCATTGTCATGGTCATTGTCGTGGTCATTGTCGTGGTCATTGTCGTGGTCATTATCGTGGTCATTGTCGTGGTCATTGTCGTGGTCATTGTCGCGGTCATTGTCGCGGTCATTGTCGTGGTCATTGTCGTGGTCATTGTCGTGGTCATTGTCGTGGTCATTGCCGTCGGGTAAAAGAAAATTTTCGGCGATCTGCTACGTGTTTGGCAGTCGCCGGGAGTCGCCTTAAAGATCACGTAACTGGGACAGGCCCTTAAGTTGTAAATCTTTATTGATTGTACCACTTCCCAAGTCTAGCGTGCAGCCTAGGTTTACTAGGTTAATTCCCGGAATGGCGGGACTGTCATATGTTGAAAGACTGGAGCGACTAGGTTTGTATACACTGGAATTTAGAAGGATGAGAGGGGATCTTATCGAAACGTATAAAATTATTAAGGGGTTGGACATGTTAGAGGCAGGAAACATGTTCCCAATGTTGGGGGAGTCCAGAACCAGGGGCCACAGTTTAAGAATAAGGGGTAGGGCCATTTAGAACAGAGATGAGGAAAAACTTTTTTAGTCAGAGAGTTGTGAATCTGTGGAATTCTCTGCCTCAGAAGGCAGTGGAGGCCAATTCTCTGAATACATTCAAGAGAGAGCTAGATAAAGCTCTTAAGGATAGCGGAGTCAGGGGGTATGGGGAGAAAGCAGGAATGGGGTACTGATTGAGAATGATCAGCCATGATCACATTGAATTGTCTATTGTCTAGCCGTAACAACCTAGATATGGGTTTCCACCTTTGGAAGGTGAACCAAAATGTCACACATGTGACCAGATGTCTTCACATAAAAATACATTAAACAAATCTTGCAAGAGATTAATCTTATTCGTTGCTATGTTCCTACCTGCAGAACTATAAAGCACGTCTGTTAAAGATATGAACGTTCTAGCTTTTTTTTAAATTCGCAGAGTTTGCAAGATAAAACTGAGATTTAAAAAAAGCTTCCGTGTGAGTCATATTTGACCTCTGATCCTAAACAAACATTGTCAGCATAACATATAAACATTTCACTCGATAAATCTCGACATATATGAGTCATACGTATACAGTACAAAACAATATACCTGTAATGCTTTCAGAATTGGGCCGAATTGTGCTCGAAGGGCCGAATGGCCTCCTCCTGCACCTAGTTCCTGTTTAATTCGAAGAGATGTATTCCACAGTTTTTGGTCACTCATGTGACTAAGAATGGCCCAGCAGATGAACTGAGGTGCGGGCAAAATTGGGGAAGTTAGTGGTGGAAGTTGGAATAATAACTGAGGAAACTGTTTATGTACCCATTAACGAATGACCACGTTAAGATTGCAAACAGACTAGCTCTGCTGCTGGCAGTTGTTAGCGGGGAATATGGTTAGGTGCGTGGAGGTATGGTTAGGTATTGTATATGAGTTTAGTTTTTCATTTAGTTTAGAGATACAGCGCGGAAACAGGCCCTTACGGCCCACCGGGTCCGCGCCGCCCAGCGATCCCCGCACACTAACACTATCCTACACCCACTGGGGAGAATTTTTACATTTACCGAGCCAATTAACCTACAAACCTGCACGTCTTTGGAGTGTGGGAGGAAACCGAAGATCTGGGAGAAAACCCACGCAGGCCACGGGGAGAACGTACAAACTCCGTACAGACAGCACCCGTAGTCGGGATGGAACCCGGGTCTCCGGCGCTGCATTCGCTGTGAGGCAGCAACTCTACCGCTGTGCCACCGTGCAATGTACACACACATTGAACTTTTTTCTTCTCGTTTATTATGTTGTTCACGGTGCACTATGTTTACACATTCTGTCGTGCTGCTGCAAGGAAGAATTTCATTGTTCTATCTGGGACGTACGACAATAAAACACTCTTGACTTCACTCTTTCATTCTGAGGCTGTGCCCTCTGGTCGTAGACTCTCCCACTAGTGGAAACATCCTCTCCACATCCACTCTAGCACCAGGCCTTTCACCGTGGCCGATCCTGAGGGCCGGCTCTTTACTTTGTCTTTACGCTCCCCTCCTCTCAACAAGTTTCGCTATCCCCTCTTCCTCTCGCTCCCTCCCCTCATTCACTCTCCTCCCTCTCAAAGCGCCTTCCCTCTTTAATTACCGCCCCACACCGCTTCTTCACGTCCTCCCCCCCTCCACACGACTCTGCATCACTCCCTCACTCCCGCCATTTATCTTCCCCTACCCTCTCTCTCTACCCACCTTTATGTGTGTGTATCTACCCCACCTCTCTCTCTCCCCCCCCCACCACTCTCTCTCTCTCCCCACCTGTCTCCCTCTCTCTCCCCACCTCTGTGTGTATGTGTGTGTGTATGTGTGTGTGTATATGTGTGTGCGTGTATGTGTGTGTTTACCCCACCTCTGTCTGGGGCTCTCTCCCCCATCTTTACCCTATCTAGCGTTGTCACCTGTCCCGTATTAACCGGGACATCCCTTATATTGGGCCAAATTGGTTTGTCCTGTAGGGGACCGCCCTTGTCCCGTATTAGGCCCGGGGGGTGCTATAGGCCCCGACACTTTTGGGCCTGGACACTGTAGGCCGGGGGCAGCAGTAGGCCCAGACAGTGTAGGCCCCGACACCTTTGGGCCCAGACAGTGTAGGCCCGGGGGCCGCTGTAGGCCCAAGCAGTGTAGGCCAACATAGTATGATCGGGGAGCGGGGCCGAGTGTGTTCGCCTAACGGAGGTTGCATAGCAACTCGCCCCCAGGCCCGGGCGGCCGCCATTGGTGGAGCGGGAGCACGTGGCCGCTGGCCGGGTGAGGTCACGTGGGGCGCGGGCAGGCGGTGACGTCACCCTTTGTCCCTTATTTGGGAGTGAGGAAGTTGGCGACCCCAAATCCTATCCCACCTCTCTCACTCCCCCCACCTGTGTGTGTGTGTCTCTCTCTCTCTACGAAGTGTTTCGCAACGTGGAGGAAGTTTAGTCCTGAGATTCCCATAACTAATCTCACCTGAGACATCAACGTGATGATCTTGACTCATACAGCAACGCTCCAGTTGTAGAAGAAACAACAAGGAAACGGGGACCAAATTTGCTCCAGCCATTTGACGAGCAATAACACTAATCTCACACCAAGTGTCTCTTCTGCCCTCTACACTTTTTCTTATCTGGACGTTCTCTGAAACTGTAATGCTAAACCTCTGTCACACCACATCCTGAATTCTGGTCCCCTTGGCGCTACCTGGTGTAAAGTCTGAAGAAGGGTCTCGGCCCGAAACGTCACCCATTCCTTCTACCCAGAGATGCTGCCTGTCCCGCTGAGTTACTCCAGCATTTTGTGTCTGAACATTGATTTAAATTTTGGCACAGCTCGTATAAGAGGGATTAATAATCTCAATTATCTAGCTTGTCCAGTCCTTTTACCATTTTATACGTTTCTACTAGAGGCATGAACTACAGGAGGCACTGCCCCGGAGGTCCTCTACATGAGGTTGGACCTCATTAATTCTCAAGGCTTCTGGTCAAATGTGGGCAAGGAAGCCTCCTCCATATTGGACCTTCTGGACGTGCAGGTTTGTGGGTTAATTGGCTTGATATATTTTGTAAATTATCCCGTGGGATAGTGCTAGTGTGCGGGGATCGCAGGTCGGTGCGGACTCGATGGGACGAAGGGCCTGTTTCCTCGCTGTATCTCTAAACTAAACTCAACAATGGTCTATTCTACATTTTCCTTGATCTGCATTCCCTTTTGATCTCTTACACTTCCTTATCTCTCTGTCTCCCTCTCCCCTGACGCTCAGTCTGAAGAAGGGTCTCGACCCGAAACGTCACCCATGCCTTCCACCCAGAGATACTGCCTGTCCCGCTGAGTTACTCCAGCATTTTGCGTCTGAACATTGATTTAAATTTGGGGCAGAACTTATAAGAGGGATTAAGAATCTCTATTCTATGCACTCGGAAGGTAGGATATAAAATACACTGCTTGTATAAACAGAAGTAATCGGTAAGTTCCAGAGGAAGGTAGACTCGCACTCGAGAGAGAGAATACTTAGCAAGGCTCTTGGGGAAAGAGCAAGGAAATGGGACTGAGGGAATTGCCCGACCGGGAGATTATAAAGAGGCCTTGATAGGGTGGATGTGGAGAGGATGTTTCCACTGGTGGGAGGGCCTAGGATCAGAGACCACAGCCTCAGAATTAAAGGACGTACCGTTAGGAAGGAGATGAGGAGGAATTTCTATAGTCAGAGGGTGATGAATCTGTGGAATTCATTGCCACAGATGGTTGTGGAGGCCAAGTCAAAGGTTACTCCAGTAACTATCCTAAAATACAAGTAAAGTACACAAGAGTCACCACATTTTAGGCATCATCCATTTCATCACTCCCCGTGACGAATGCATTCAAGAGAGAGCTAGATAGAGCTCTTAAGGACAGCGGAGTCAGGGGGTATGGGGGGAAGGCAGGAACGGGGTACTGATTGAGAATGATCAGCCATGATCACATTGAATGGCGGTGCTGGCTCGAAGGGCCGAATGGCCTCCTCCTGCACCTATTGTCCATTGTGATGTTGTGAATTAACTGTATTTTAAAAATAAATTGTAAATTAGAAAGTAGACCTAGAGCTATGGAGCCATTTACCACCACGGGCAGTATCTGAGTCACCAGAACTCCAATCCCCTTGAGTTCCAAAAATGACCATTGATCAGGGCCAAAATGTGTTGGAAGGAACTGCAGACGCTGGCTTACACTGAAGAGAGACACAAAATGCTGGAGTAAATCAGCGGGACAGGTAGGGTTGCCAACTATCTCACTCCCAAATAAGGGACAAGGTGACGTCACCGCCCTGCGCCCCGCGTGACCTCTCCCAGCCAGCGGGCACGTGCTGCCGCTCCACCAATGGCAGCCGCCTGGGCCGGGAGGCGGGTTGCCACGCAACCTCCGTTAGGCGGCGCCCGGGCCTCCGGACCTAGACTGTCCGGAACTAAAATGTCGGAAACCTAGACTGTTGGGACCTAAACTGTCGGGGCCTACAGCGTCTGGGCCGACAGCGCCCCCCGGACCTAATATGGGACAAGGGCAGTCCCGTACGGGACAAACCAATTTAGCCCAAAGTACAGGATGTCCTGGCTAATACGGGACAGTTGGCAACCCTAGGGGCAGGCAGCATCTCTGGAGAGAAGGAATGGGTGACATTTTGGATCGGCAGGGCCAGGAAACTGGCACCGCGGCACCACCTGTGGCGGATGTGGCAAAAGCAACAGCTCCTCTCCCCAACTCGAGTGTTCCTGCAGAAGATTGGACCAGAGAAAATGCAGAAGATTGAACCAGAGTCTCTCGCCGTTACTGCATGGAAGACCTTGTGCAGGCCGTGGAAGGGCATCACGGTGGCGCAGTGGTAGAGTTGCCGCCCTACAGCGCCAGAGACCCGGGCTCGATCCCGACTACGGGTGCTGTCTGTACGGAGTTTGTACGTTCTCCCCGTGACCCGCGTGGGTTTTTCCCAGGTGCTCCGGTTTCCTCCCACACTCCAAAGACGTGCAGGTGTGTAGGCTAATTGGCTTCTGTAAATTGTCCCTGGTGTGTGGGATAGAACTAATGTACGGGCGATCACTGCTCAGCCTGCACATGATGGGCCGAAGGTTTCTCTAAACCTGTATGTCTATGCTAAACTGAACCTTCAAAGACAGCACTGTGTATTTCACTCATGGAGTTGAGGTGATGACGACATCTTCTGAAGAAGGGTTGTCCCCCCCACCCACACCAGAAACGTCACCTGCCCATGTAGTCCGGAGTTGCTGCCTGACCCGCTGAGTTACTCCGGCACTTCGTGTCCTCTTGCACAGCAGAACAGCTTCCAAACATCGACAATTCACTAGGCTCTTCCCGGGAGCGTTTGGTCGAATCTTACGAGGGGAATATTTAGGGTTGCCAACTGTCCTGTATTACCCGTATTTTGGGCTAAACTAGTATGTCCCGTACGGGACCGCCCTTGTCCCGTATCAGTAGGGTTGCCAACTCCCTCACTCCCAAATAAGGGACAAAGGGTGACGTCACCGCCCCGCGCCCCCACGTGACCTCACCCAGCCAGCGGCCACGCGCTCCCGCTCCACAAAATGGCTCCCCGACCTGCGTATCTGGCAGAAATATGTTTTGCTCACCTTTAAAACCTCTGTCTAAGATGACCAGCACCCATTTCGGCCCTATCTTCTCCCTCCAAGACTGTGATTCCAACACTAACTTTAAAGGGCCTGTCCCACTTAGGCGATTTTAAGGCGACTGCCGGTGACTAGGCTGTTGTCGAACGTTGGCCGGGGTGTCGCGCGCGGGCGTGATCGTGAGGAGTCTGCAATGAATCGTAGCGGATCTCGGCGCGTCGCGGAAAAAATTTCCAGATAGAAATTTCTCGGCGACAGCCGGCTTGTCGCCAGGTATCGTAGCTTATTGCGGGCGCTGTCTGTCGCACGCTGTCCCCAGGTTTGCTAGGTTGTCGCAGATGTGTTTAGAAGCACATGATATTAAATTAAGAAAAAGCATTTGAAGATACCAGAAGATAGTTTTGTTTAACCAATTTATTTACCATCAGGACATTTGACGGGTAGATTGGAGGCGGCAGTTTGACGGTCAGGTAAGCGTGGGGATTTTGCGATGTTTCCGAAGACGGTGCCATCTCTTAGCCAGGTGCTAGTTTCACAAAAAAAGTAAAACTTGTATCGACCTGACTCGGCATTGTCGTGGTCATTGTCGTGGTCATTGTCGTGGTCATTGTCGTGGTCATTGTCGTGGTCATTGTCGCGGTCATTGTCTTGGTCATTGTCGTGGTCATTGTCATGGTCATTGTCGCGGTCACTGTCGTGGTCATTGTCATTGTCGTGGTCACTGTCGTGGTCATTGTCGTTGTCATTGTCGTGGTCATTGTCGTGGTCATTGTCGTGGTCATTGTCGTGGTCATTGTCGTGGTCATTGTCGTGGTCATTGTCGTGGTCATTGTCGTGGTCATTGTCGTGGTCATTGTCGTGGTCATTGTCGTGGTCATTGTCGCGGTCATTGTCGTGGTCACTGTCGTGGTCATTGTCGTTGTCATTGTCATGGTCATTGTCGTGGTCATTGTCGTGGTCATTGTCGCGGTCATTGTCGCGGTCATTGTCATAGGGTAAAATAAAATTTTGGCGATCTGCTACGACTTTGACGGTCGCCTTAAAGATTGCGTAACTGGGACAGGCCCTTAAGTTGTAAATTTTTATTGATTGTACCACTTCCCAAGTCTAGCCGTAACAGCCTAGATATGGGTTTCCACCTTTGGAAGGTGAACCAAAATGTCACACATGTGACCAGATGTCTTCACATAAAGCAATACATTTAAAAAATCTTGCAAGAGATTAATCTTATTCATTGCTATTTTCCTACCTGCAGAATTATAATGCACGTCTGTTAAAGATATGAACGTTCTAGCTTTTTTTAAATTCGCAGAGTTTGCAAGATAAAACTGAGATTTAAAAAAAGCTTCCGTGTGAGTCATATTTGACCTCTGATCCTAAACAAACATTGTCAGCATAACATATAAACATTCCACTCGATAAATCTCGGCATATATGAGTCATACGTATACAGTACAAAACAATATAACTGTAATGCTTTCAGAATTGGGCCGAATTGTGCTCGAAGGGCCGAATGGCCTCCTCCTGCACCTAGTTCCTGTTTAATTCGAAGAGATGTATTCCACAATTTTTGGTCACTCATGTGACTAAGAATGGCCCAGCAGATGAACTGAGGTACGGGCAAAATTGGGGAAGTTAGTGGTGGAAGTTGGAATAATAACTGAGGAAACTGTTTATGTACCCATTAACGAATGACCACGTTAAGATTGCAAACAGACTAGCTCTGCTGCTGGCAGTTGTTAGCGGGGAATATGGTTAGGTGCGTGGAGGTATGGTTAGGTACTGTATATGAGTTTAGTTTTTAATTTAGTTTAGAGATACAGCGCGGAAACAGGCCCTTTCGGCCCACCGAGTCCGCGCCGCCCAGCGATCCCCGCACACTAACACTATCCTACACCCACTGGGGAGAATTTTTACATTTACCCAGCCAATTAACCTACAAACCTGTATGTCTTTGGAGTGTGGGAGGAAACCGAAGATCTGGGAGAAAACCCACGCAGGCCACGGGGAGAACGTACAAACTCCGTACAGACAGCACCCGTAGTCGGGATGGAACCCGGGTCTCCGGCGCTGCATTCGCTGTGAGGCAGCAACTCTACCGCTGCGCCACCGTGCAATGTACACACACATTGAACTTTTTTCTTCTCGTTTATTATGTTGTTCACGGTGCACTATGTTTACACATTCTGTCGTGCTGCTGCAAGGAAGAATTTCATTGTTCTATCTGGGACGTATGACAATAAAACACTCTTGACTTCACTCTTTCATTCTGAGGCTGTGCCCTCTGGTCATAGACTCTCCCACTAGTGGAAACATCCTCTCCACATCCACTCTAGCACCAGGCCTTTCACCGTGGCCGATCCTGAGGGCCGACTCTTTACTTTGTCTTTACGCTCCCCTCCTCTCAACAAGTTTCGCTATCCCCTCTTCCTCTCGCTCCCTCCCTTCATTCACTCTCCTCCCTCCCAAAGCGCCTTCCCTCTTTAATTACCGCCCCACACCGCTTCTTCACGTCCTCCCCCCTCCACACGACTCTGCATCACTCCCTCACTCCCGCCATTTATCTTCCCCTACCCTCTCTCTCTACCCACCTTTATGTGTGTGTATCTACCCCACCTCTCTCTCTCCCCCCCCACCACTCTCTCTCTCTCTCCCACCTGTGTATGTGTGTGTTTCTCCCCCCACCTCTGTGTCTCTCTCTCCCCACCTGTCTCCCTCTCTCTCCCCACCTCTGTGTGTATGTGTGTGTGTATGTGTGTGTGTATATGTGTGTGCGTGTATGTGTGTGTTTACCCCACCTCTGTCTGGGGCTCTCTCCCCCATCTTTACCCTATCTAGCGTTGTCACCTGTCCCGTATTAACCGGGACATCCCTTATATTGGGCCAAATTGGTTTGTCCTGTAGGGGACCGCCCTTGTCCCGTATTAGGCCCGGGGGGTGCTATAGGCCCCGACACTTTTGGGCCTGGACACTGTAGGCCGGGGGCAGCAGTAGGCCCAGACAGTGTAGGCCCCAACACCTTTGGGCCCAGACAGTGTAGGCCCGGGGGCCGCTGTAGGCCCAAGCAGTGTAGGCCAACATAGTATGATCGGGGAGCGGGGCCGAGTGTGTTCGCCTAACGGAGGTTGCATAGCAACTCGCCCCCAGGCCCGGGCGGCCGCCATTGGTGGAGCGGGAGCACGTGGCCGCTGGCCGGGTGAGGTCACGTGGGGCGCGGGCAGGCGGTGACGTCACCCTTTGTCCCTTATTTGGGAGTGAGGAAGTTGGCGACCCCTAATCCTATCCCACCTCTCTCACTCCCCCCACCTGTGTGTGTGTGTCTCTCTCTCTCTCTCTGTCTCTCTCTCTCTCCACGAAGTGTTTCGCAACGTGGAGGAAGTTTAGTCCTGAGATTCTCATAACTAATCTCACCTGAGACATCAACGTGATGATCTTGACTCATACAGCAACGCTCGAGTTGTAGAGAAAACAACAAGGAAACGGGGACCAAATTTGCTCCAGCCATTTGACGAGCAATAACACTAATCTCACACCAAGTGTCTCTTCTGCCCTCTACACTTTTTCTTATCTGGACGTTCTCTGAAACTGTAATGCTAAACCTCTGTCACACCACATCCTGAATTCTGGTCCCCTTGGCGCTACCTGGTGTAAAGTCTGAAGAAGGGTCTCGACCCGAAACGTCACCCATTCCTTCTACCCAGAGATGCTGCCTGTCCCGCTGAGTTACTCCAGCATTTTGTGTCTGAACATTGATTTAAATTTTGGCACAGAACGTATAAGAGGGATTAATAATCTCAATTATCTAGCTTGTCCAGTCCTTTTATCATTTTATACGTTTCTACTAGAGGCATGAACTACAGGAGGCACTGCCCCGGAGGTCCTCTACATGAGGTTGGACCTCATTAATTCTCAAGGCTTCTGGTCAAATGTGGGCAAGGAAGCCTCCTCCATATTGGACCTTCTGGACGTGCAGGTTTGTGGGTTAATTGGCTTGATATATTTTGTAAATTATCCCGTGGGATAGTGCTAGTGTGCGGGGATCGCAGGTCGGTGCGGACTCGATGGGACGAAGGGCCTGTTTCCTCGCTGTATCTCTAAACTAAACTCAACAATGGTCTATTCTACATTTTCCTTGATCTGCATCCCTTTTGATCTCTTACACTTCCTTATCTCTGTGTCTCCCTCTCCCCTGACGCTCAGTCTGAAGAAGGGTCTCGACCCGAAACGTCACCCATTCCTTCCACCCAGAGATGCTGCCTGTCCCGCTGAGTTACTCCAGCATTTTGCGTCTGAACATTGATTTAAATTTGGGGCAGAACTTATAAGAGGGATTAAGAATCTCTATTCTATGCACTCGGATGCTAGGATATAAAATACACTGCTTGTATAAACAGAAGTAATCGGTAAGTTCCAGAGGAAGGTAGACTCGCACTCGAGAGAGAGAGAATACTTAGCAAGGCTCTTGGGGAAAGAGCAAGGAAATGGGACTGAGGGAATTGCCCGACCGGGAGATTATAAAGAGGCCTTGATAGGGTGGATGTGGAGAGGATGTTTCCACTGGTGGGAGGGCCTAGGATCAGAGACCACAGCCTCAGAATTAAAGGACGTACCGTTAGGAAGGAGATGAGGAGGAATTTCTATAGTCAGAGGGTGATGAATCTGTGGAATTCATTGCCACAGATGGTTGTGGAGGCCAAGTCAAAGGTTACTCCAGTAACTATCCTAAAATACAAGTAAAGTACACAAGAGTCACCACATTTTAGGCATCATCCATTTCATCACTCCCCGTGACGAATGCATTCAAGAGAGAGCTAGATAGAGCTCTTAAGGACAGCGGAGTCAGGGGGTATGGGGGGAAGGCAGGAACGGGGTACTGATTGAGAATGATCAGCCATGATCACATTGAATGGCGGTGCTGGCTCAAAGGGCCGAATGGCCTCCTCCTGCACCTATTGTCCATTGTGATGTTGTGAATTAACTGTATTTTAAAAATAAATTGTAAATTAGAAAGTAGACCTAGAGCTATGGAGCCATTTACCACCACGGGCAGTATCTGAGTCACCAGAACTCCAATCCCCTTGAGTTCCAAAAATGACCATTGATCAGGGCCAAAATGTGTTGGAAGGAACTGCAGACGCTGGCTTACACTGAAGAGAGACACAAAATGCTGGAGTAAATCAGCGGGACAGGTAGGGTTGCCAACTATCTCACTCCCAAATAAGGGACAAGGTGACGTCACCGCCCTGCGCCCCGCGTGACCTCTCCCAGCCAGCGGGCACGTGCTGCCGCTCCACCAATGGCAGCCGCCTGGGCCGGGAGGCGGGTTGCCACGCAACCTCCGTTAGGCGGCGCCCGGGCCTCCGGACCTAGACTGTCCGGAACTAAAATGTCGGAAACCTAGACTGTTGGGACCTAAACTGTCGGGGCCTACAGCGTCTGGGCCGACAGCGCCCCCCGGACCTAATATGGGACAAGGGCAGTCCCGTACGGGACAAACCAATTTAGCCCAAAGTACAGGATGTCCTGGCTAATACGGGACAGTTGGCAACCCTAGGGGCAGGCAGCATCTCTGGAGAGAAGGAATGGGTGACATTTTGGATCGGCAGGGCCAGGAAACTGGCACCGCGGCACCACCTGTGGCGGATGTGGCAAAAGCAACAGCTCCTCTCCCCAACTCGAGTGTTCCTGCAGAAGATTGGACCAGAGAAAATGCAGAAGATTGAACCAGAGTCTCTCGCCGTTACTGCATGGAAGACCTTGTGCAGGCCGTGGAAGGGCATCACGGTGGCGCAGTGGTAGAGTTGCCGCCCTACAGCGCCAGAGACCCGGGCTCGATCCCGACTACGGGTGCTGTCTGTACGGAGTTTGTACGTTCTCCCCGTGACCCGCGTGGGTTTTTCCCAGGTGCTCCGGTTTCCTCCCACACTCCAAAGACGTGCAGGTGTGTAGGCTAATTGGCTTCTGTAAATTGTCCCTGGTGTGTGGGATAGAACTAATGTACGGGCGATCACTGCTCAGCCTGCACATGATGGGCCGAAGGTTTCTCTAAACCTGTATGTCTATGCTAAACTGAACCTTCAAAGACAGCACTGTGTATTTCACTCATGGAGTTGAGGTGATGACGACATCTTCTGAAGAAGGGTTGTCCCCCCCACCCACACCAGAAACGTCACCTGCCCATGTAGTCCGGAGTTGCTGCCTGACCCGCTGAGTTACTCCGGCACTTCGTGTCCTCTTGCACAGCAGAACAGCTTCCAAACATCGACAATTCACTAGGCTCTTCCCGGGAGCGTTTGGTCGAATCTTACGAGGGGAATATTTAGGGTTGCCAACTGTCCTGTATTACCCGTATTTTGGGCTAAACTAGTATGTCCCGTACGGGACCGCCCTTGTCCCGTATCAGTAGGGTTGCCAACTCCCTCACTCCCAAATAAGGGACAAAGGGTGACGTCACCGCCCCGCGCCCCCACGTGACCTCACCCAGCCAGCGGCCACGCGCTCCCGCTCCACAAAATGGCTCCCCGACCTGCGTATCTGGCAGAAATATGTTTTGCTCACCTTTAAAACCTCTGTCTAAGATGACCAGCACCCATTTCGGCCCTATCTTCTCCCTCCAAGACTGTGATTCCAACACTAACTTTAAAGGGCCTGTCCCACTTAGGCGATTTTAAGGCGACTGCCGGTGACTAGGCTGTTGTCGAACGTTGGCCGGGGTGTCGCGCGCGGGCGTGATCGTGAGGAGTCTTCAATGAATCGTAGCGGATCTCGGCGCGTCGCGGAAAAAATTTCCAGATAGAAATTTCTCGGCGACAGCCGGCTTGTCGCCAGGTATCGTAGCTTATTGCGGGCGCTGTCTGTCGCACGCTGTCCCCAGCTTTGCTAGGTTGTCGCAGATGCGTTTAGAAGCACATGATATTAAATTAAGAAAAAGCATTTGAAGATACCAGAAGATAGTTTTGTTTAACCAATTTATTTACCATCAGGACATTTGACGGGTAGATTGGAGGCGGCAGTTTGACGGTCAGGTAAGCGTGGGGATTTTGCGATGTTTCCGAAGACGGTGCCATCTCTTAGCCAGGTGCTAGTTTCACAAAAAAAGTAAAACTTGTATCGACCTGACTCGGCATTGTCGTGGTCATTGTCGTGGTCATTGTCGTGGTCATTGTCGTGGTCATTGTCGTGGTCATTGTCGCGGTCATTGTCTTGGTCATTGTCGTGGTCATTGTCATGGTCATTGTCGCGGTCACTGTCGTGGTCATTGTCATTGTCGTGGTCACTGTCGTGGTCATTGTCGTTGTCATTGTCGTGGTCATTGTCGTGGTCATTGTCGTGGTCATTGTCGTGGTCATTGTCGTGGTCATTGTCGTGGTCATTGTCGTGGTCATTGTCGTGGTCATTGTCGTGGTCATTGTCGTGGTCATTGTCGTGGTCATTGTCGCGGTCATTGTCGTGGTCACTGTCGTGGTCATTGTCGTTGTCATTGTCATGGTCATTGTCGTGGTCATTGTCGTGGTCATTGTCGCGGTCATTGTCGCGGTCATTGTCATAGGGTAAAATAAAATTTTGGCGATCTGCTACGACTTTGACGGTCGCCTTAAAGATTGCGTAACTGGGACAGGCCCTTAAGTTGTAAATTTTTATTGATTGTACCACTTCCCAAGTCTAGCCGTAACAGCCTAGATATGGGTTTCCACCTTTGGAAGGTGAACCAAAATGTCACACATGTGACCAGATGTCTTCACATAAAGCAATACATTTAAAAAATCTTGCAAGAGATTAATCTTATTCATTGCTATTTTCCTACCTGCAGAATTATAATGCACGTCTGTTAAAGATATGAACGTTCTAGCTTTTTTTAAATTCGCAGAGTTTGCAAGATAAAACTGAGATTTAAAAAAAGCTTCCGTGTGAGTCATATTTGACCTCTGATCCTAAACAAACATTGTCAGCATAACATATAAACATTCCACTCGATAAATCTCGGCATATATGAGTCATACGTATACAGTACAAAACAATATACCTGTAATGCTTTCAGAATTGGGCCGAATTGTGCTCGAAGGGCCGAATGGCCTCCTCCTGCACCTAGTTCCTGTTTAATTCGAAGAGATGTATTCCACAATTTTTGGTCACTCATGTGACTAAGAATGGCCCAGCAGATGAACTGAGGTGCGGGCAAAATTGGGGAAGTTAGTGGTGGAAGTTGGAATAATAACTGAGGAAACTGTTTATGTCCCCATTAACGAATGACCACGCTAAGATTGCAAACAGACTAGCTCTGCTGCTGGCAGTTGTTAGCGGGGAATATGGTTAGGTGCGTGGAGGTATGGTTAGGTATTGTATATGAGTTTAGTTTTTCATTTAGTTTAGAGATACAGCGCGGAAACAGGCCCTTACGGCCCACCGAGTCCGCGCCGCCCAGCGATCCCCGCACACTAACACTATCCTACACCCACTGGGGAGAATTTTTACATTTACCGAGCCAATTAACCTACAAACCTGCACGTCTTTGGAGTGTGGGAGGAAACCGAAGATCTGGGAGAAAACCCACGCAGGCCACGGGGAGAACGTACAAACTCCGTACAGACAGCACCCGTAGTCGGGATGGAACCCGGGTCTCCGGCGCTGCATTCGCTGTGAGGCAGCAACTCTACCGCTGCGCCACCGTGCAATGTACACACACATTGAACTTTTTTCTTCTCGTTTATTATGTTGTTCACGGTGCACTATGTTTACACATTCTGTCGTGCTGCTGCAAGGAAGAATTTCATTGTTCTATCTGGGACGTACGACAATAAAACACTCTTGACTTCACTCTTTCATTCTGAGGCTGTGCCCTCTGGTCGTAGACTCTCCCACTAGTGGAAACATCCTCTCCACATCCACTCTAGCACCAGGCCTTTCACCGTGGCCGATCCTGAGGGCCGACTCTTTACTTTGTCTTTACGCTCCCCTCCTCTCAACAAGTTTCGCTATCCCCTCTTCCTCTCGCTCCCTCCCCTCATTCACTCTCCTCCCTCCCAAAGCGCCTTCCCTCTTTAATTACCGCCCCACACCGCTTCTTCACGTCCTCCCCCCCTCCACACGACTCTGCATCACTCCCTCACTCCCGCCATTTATCTTCCCCTACCCTCACTCTCTACCCACCTTTATGTGTGTGTATCTACCCCACCTCTCTCTCTCTCCCCCCCCACCACTCTCTCTCTCTCTCCCACCTGTGTATGTGTGTGTTTCTCCCCCCACCTCTGTGTCTCTCTCTCCCCACCTGTCTCCCTCTCTCTCCCCACCTCTGTGTGTATGTGTGTGTGTATGTGTGTGTGTATATGTGTGTGCGTGTATGTGTGTGTTTACCCCACCTCTGTCTGGGGCTCTCTCCCCCATCTTTACCCTATCTAGCGTTGTCACCTGTCCCGTATTAACCGGGACATCCCTTATATTGGGCCAAATTGGTTTGTCCTGTAGGGGACCGCCCTTGTCCCGTATTAGGCCCAGGGGGTGCTATAGGCCCCGACACTTTTGGGCCTGGACACTGTAGGCCGGGGGCAGCAGTAGGCCCAGACAGTGTAGGCCCCGACACCTTTGGGCCCAGACAGTGTAGGCCCGGGGGCCGCTGTAGGCCCAAGCAGTGTAGGCCAACATAGTATGATCGGGGAGCGGGGCCGAGTGTGTTCGCCTAACGGAGGTTGCATAGCAACTCGCCCCCAGGCCCGGGCGGCCGCCATTGGTGGAGCGGGAGCACGTGGCCGCTGGCCGGGTGAGGTCACGTGGGGCGCGGGCAGGCGGTGACGTCACCCTTTGTCCCTTATTTGGGAGTGAGGAAGTTGGCGACCCCTAATCCTATCCCACCTCTCTCACTCCCCCCACCTGTGTGTGTGTGTGTCTCTCTCTCTCTACGAAGTGTTTCGCAACGTGGAGGAAGTTTAGTCCTGAGATTTTCATAACTAATCTCACCTGAGACATCAACGTGATGATCTTGACTCATACAGCAACGCTCCAGTTGTAGAGGAAACAACAAGGAAACGGGGACCAAATTTGCTCCAGCCATTTGACGAGCAATAACACTAATCTCACACCAAGTGTCTCTTCTGCCCTCTACACTTTTTCTTATCTGGACGTTCTCTGAAACTGTAATGCTAAACCTCTGTCACACCACATCCTGAATTCTGGTCCCCTTGGCGCTACCTGGTGTAAAGTCTGAAGAAGGGTCTCGACCCGAAACGTCACCCATTCCTTCTACCCAGAGATGCTGCCTGTCCTGTGGAGTTACTCCAGCATTTTGTGTCTGAACATTGATTTAAATTTTGGCACAGAACGTATAAGAGGGATTAATAATCTCTATTATCTAGCTTGTCCAGTCCTTTTATCATTTTATACGTTTCTACTAGAGGCATGAACTACAGGAGGCACTGCCCCGGAGGTCCTCTACATGAGGTTGGACCTCATTAATTCTCAAGGCTTCTGGTCAAATGTGGGCAAGGAAGCCTCCTCCATATTGGACCTTCTGGACGTGCAGGTTTGTGGGTTAATTGGCTTAATATATTTTGTAAATTATCCTGTGGGATAGTGCTAGTGTGCGGGGATCGCAGGTCGGTGCGGACTCGATGGGACGAAGGGCCTGTTTCCTCGCTGTATCTCTAAACTAAACTCAACAATGGTCTATTCTACATTTTCCTTGATCTGCATCCCTTTTGATCTCTTACACTTCCTTATCTCTCTGTCTCCCTCTCCCCTGACGCTCAGTCTGAAGAAGGGTCTCGACCCGAAACGTCACCCATTCCTTCCACCCAGAGATGCTGCCTGTCCCGCTGAGTTACTCCAGCATTTTGCGTCTGAACATTGATTTAAATTTGGGGCAGAACTTATAAGAGGGATTAAGAATCTCTATTCTATGCACTCGGAAGGTAGGATATAAAATACACTGCTTGTATAAACAGAAGTAATCGGTAAGTTCCAGAGGAAGGTAGACTCGCACTCGAGAGAGAGAATACTTAGCAAGGCTCTTGGGGAAAGAGCAAGGAAATGGGACTGAGGGAATTGCCCGACCGGGAGATTATAAAGAGGCCTTGATAGGGTGGATGTGGAGAGGATGTTTCCACTGGTGGGAGGGGCTAGGATCGGAGACCACAGCCTCAGAATTAAAGGACGTACCGTTAGGAAGGAGATGAGGAGGAATTTCTATAGTCAGAGGGTGATGAATCTGTGGAATTCATTGCCACAGATGGTTGTGGAGGCCAAGTCAAAGGTCACTCCAGTGACTATCCTAAAATACAAGTGGGTTTCAGCACTTAGGCTACAGAGAGAGGTTGAACAGGTTGGGTCTTTATTCTTTGGAGCGTAGAAGGTTGAGGGGGGACTTGATAGAGGTTTTTAAAATTTTGAGAGGGACGGACAGAGTTGACGTGGGTAGGCTTTTCCCTTTGAGAGTGGGGAAGATTCCAACAAGGGGACATAGCTTCAGAATTGAGGGACAAAGGTTTAGGGGTAACATGAGGGGGAACTTCTTTACTCAGAGGGTTGTGGCTGTATGGAATGGACTTCCGGTGGAAGTGGTGGAGGCTGGCTCGATTTTATTATTTAAGAGTAAATTGGATAGGTATATGGATAGGAGGGGATTGGAGGGTTATGGTCTGAGTGCAGGTAGATGAGACTAGGTCAGGGAGAATGGTCGGCGTGGACTGGTAGGGCCGGACAGGCCTGTTTCCATGCTGTAGTTGTTAAATGTTATATGTTAAAGTACACAAGAGTCACCACATTTTAGGCATCATCCATTTCATCACTCCCCGTGACGAATGCATTCAAGAGAGAGCTAGATAGAGCTCTTAAGGATAGCGGAGTCAGGGGGTATGGGGGGAAGGCAGGAACGGGGTACTGATTGAGAATGATCAGCCATGATCACATTGAATGGCGGTGCTGGCTCGAAGGGCCGAATGGCCTACTCCTGCACCTATTGTCCATTGTGATGTTGTGAATTAACTGTATTTTAAAAATAAATTGTAAATTAGAAAGTAGACCTAGAGCTATGGAGCCATTTACCACCACGGGCAGTATCTGAGTTACCAGAACTCCAATCTTCTCGTTTATTATGTTGTTCACGGCCGGCCGCCACTGGTGGAGCGGGAGCACGTGGCCGCTGGCCGGGTGAGGTCACGTGGGGCTCTGGTGGGCGGTGACGTCACCTTTTGTCCCTTATTTGGGAGTGAGGAAGTTGGCAACCCCTAATCCTATCCCACCTCTCTCACTCCCCCCACCTGTGTGTGTGTGTCTCTCTCTCTCTCTCTCTCTCTCTCTCTGTCTCTCTTTCTCTACGAAGTGTTTCGCAACGTGGAGGAAGTTTAAGTCCTTAGTCCGTAAGATTCCCATGACTAATCTCACCTGAGACATCAACGTGATGATCTTGACTCATTACAGCAACGCTCGAGTTGTAGAGAAAACAACAAGGAAACGGGACCCAATTTGCTCCAGCCATTTGACGAGCAATAACACTAATCTCACACCAAGTGTCTCTTCTGCCCTCTACACTTTTTCTTATCTGGACGTTCTCTGAAACTGTAATGCTAAACCTCTGTCACACCACATCCTGAATTCTGGTCCCTTGGCGCTACCTGGTGTAATAGTGTATGGTTTCATTATACTCGTGTGTGGTAGGGCCGGCACGGTGGCGCAGCGGTAGAGTTGCTGCCTTACAGCGAATGCAGCGCCGGAGACTCAGGTTCGATCCTGACTACGGGCGCCGTCTGTACGGAGTTTGTACGTTCTCGCCCGTGACCTGCGTGGGTTTTCTCCAAGATCTTCGGTTTCCTCCCACGCTCCAAAGACGTACAGGTTTGTAGGTTAATTGACTGGGTAAAATGTTTTTTTAAATTGTCCCTAGTGTGTGTAAGGTAGTGTTAATGTGCGGGGATCGCTGGGGCAGCGCGGACTCGGTGGGCCGAAGGGCCTGTTTCCGCGCTGTTTCTCTAAATCTAAATAATTTGACTGGATAGTGCACAAAGTTTCTCACTATCTCGGTCCAAGCGCCACCAATCACACCAATACTTTCCTATCAATGTTTTTCAAGGCGGCAACAGTGGCCCAGCTGGTAGAGTC